>NC_041217.1:55617011-55659841 GCF_002837175.3 Physeter macrocephalus
AGATGAATGGATAAAGAAGATGTGGCACATATATACAATGGAATATTACTCAGGCACAAAAAGAAACGAAATTGAGCTATTTGTAGTGAGGTGGATGGACCTACAATCTGTCATACAGAGTGAAGTAAGTGGGAAGCAGCTGTACAGCACAGGGAGATCAGCTCAGTGCTTTGTGATCACCTAGAGGAGTAGGATAGGGAGGGTGGGAGGGAGGCAATATGTGGATATATGTATAGCTGATTCACTTTGTTATAAAGCAGAAACTAACACACCATTGTAAAGCAATTATACTCCAATAAAGATGTTAAAAAAAGAGGCATGTTTTATATAGCAGAGCTGCATTAAAAAAAAAGAACATGTGGCACATATATACAATGGAATATTAGTCAGACATAAAAAGAAACGAAATTGAACTATTTGTAGTGAGGTAGATGGACCTAGAGTATGTCATACAGAGTGAAGTAAGTCAGAAAGAGAAAAACAAATACCATATGTTAATACATATATATGGAATCTAAAAAAAAAATGGTTCTGATGAAACTAGGGGCAGTACAGGAATAAAGACGCAGACATAGAGAATGGACTTGACACGGGGAGCGGGAAGGGTAAGCTGGGACAAAGTGAGAGAGTGGCATATATACACTACCAAATGTAAAATAGATAGCTAGTGGGAAGCAGCTGCATAGCACAGGGAGATCAGCTCGGTGCTTTGTGACCACCTAGACGGGTGGGATAGGGAGGGTGGGAGGGAGACGCAAGAGGGAGGAGATATGGGGATATATGTATATGTATAGCTGATTCACTTTGTTATACAGCAGAAACTAACACAACAATGTAAAGCAATTATACTCTAATAAAGATGTTAGGAGAAAAAAAGAAAAGAAACAACGGCAGAGGGAAAAAGAGAAGAGGGTTTTTAATTAGAAAAATATGGATTGGGGGTGGGTGTGTGGGCAAGATGGACAAAGAGGGTCAAAAGGTACAAATTTCCAGTTATAAAATAAACTATGTCCTGGGATATAATGTGCAGCATGGTGACTATCATTAATAATACTGTGTTGTACATTTGAAGAGTAAATCTTAAACGTTCTCATCACAAGAAAAATAATAATTAAAAAATTAAACTTAATTAGAATACAAGCACAAATAAAACCTCTGAGTCCTACAGGATCATATGAACATAAATGTAAGTAAATACTATCTCTGCTGGTCCACTATCCAAATATCAATCAATACAATGTGCACTGAAAAGGTTATTAAGCTGCTGACTGCCGACAAATTTAAGTCTGTTTTATTCATTTTTGTAATCCAGTTGCTCTACTTTCTAACTCCTAGCTCAACACTGAGCCTCTCTTCATCAAGATGCTTTTGAACAAAAGGCAAATATGTCCCTGTCTAGGAAGGATCATCACTTATATACATACTGTGGATTACTGATGTCTACATTCTCCATCTGTACTGGGAGATGTGAACAAGTATTATCCTGGTGAAAGGGAGGCGGAACCACACCCAGTGAAGTGCTCAGCTGTCTCTGAGAAAACATGCAATGAACCATATCTCCCTAGGCCGAGCATGAGACGAGCCGCAGTTTTTAAAACACGCTTAGGGCTTCCCTGGTGGCGCAGTGGTTGCGCGTCCGCCTGCCGATGCAGGGGACACGGGTTCGTGCCCCGGTCCGGGAAGATCCCACATGCCGCGGATAGGCTGGGCCCGAGCCTGCGCATTCGGAGCCTGTGCTCCGCAACGGGAGAGGCCACAACAGTGAGAGGCCCGCGTACAGCAAAAAAAAAAAAAAAAAAAAAAAAAAAACACGCTTAGACCAGGACAGACAAGCAGAAAAATGAAACCATGGCAAGATAAGAGACACATGTGTCTGTCCACACTTGACTGGGTCTCAGGTAGTTCAGAAGATTGTTGTCACTGTTTAATAGGGAACTGACAGGTAGTATGACCAAGATAAAAACAGCATAATCCAAAATCAGTGAAGAAGAGCTTTGTAAATGGCAATTATAATAATGAAAGAGATTAAAAGTAGTGTGCAGAAACTACAAAATCTCAAAAAAAAAAAACTATCATAAGACACTAAAAACTGAAAAATGTGAAAATGGTTGGTGCCAGGAGTGAAAGATAATTCGAACAAGAATGTAAACATCTTAAGAGAACAGTGTCTAGAAGATCATTAATGATGGATGGATGTTGGCAAGTCAAGATTGACAATATGCATCATGAGGGATACACCTGGTATTTTTTTGGCACCAACTGAGAGGACTTACGCACCTGTCACTTTCCTGATAAAGAAGTAATCCTAGCCAGACTGGCAGAACTTAGGTACAATGATCAGCCAATACAATCTGTATCCTTAATTGTAATTATTCTCAAGTATGATTCTCACAAAGTAAATGTTGTGAGCAATGCCTTGCTACTTCTAGATCATGGTTCTCAGTTTTAGCACTATTGACATTTGGACCTGATAAATCATGACTGTAAGGTGATGTGCTGTGTTTGTAGAGCAGCGTCCCTGGCCTCTACCCACTAGATGCCAGTAGACTCCTCCCTGCCAGCTGTGACAACCAAAACTGCCTCTGGACATTACCAGATGTTTCCTGGATGGAAAAAAAGTCACCCTGGTTGATAATTGCTGGTTTAGATTAATAAAACAAGATAGCCCGTGTTCGGTTTTAAGGAGAGACTTCCCACATTGCTACATTGTAACTACAGGCACCTCTTGATGAAAAGTGGTCAGGAGAGTGAGCCATCCTGCCACTGTGGTAGGCAGTGCACAACCCACGGCCATCACTACCATGAGGCACTTCTGATCCAGGTATCTGGAGTTGTTATATCTACTGTAATTAAAGACTTGAAATTCATATTTAGTTTCATTTTGTTTCCAGGCTTAATACATGAAGCAATAGTTGTACTCTAAGGCCATATTTCAGAGCTACTTTAGGTGATCATTCCTTTAAATATTCCAGTGGGCTTTGATGAAGCTCTCCCATAATCAAGGTTGCTTTAGCAAGTACACAAGCGCATGTCAAGCTACTTTCCCTACCTTTTGATACTCAAAGGAGTATCACTAAGTGAAAAGGTGGACAACCTTAGCAAAAACTGTGAAATGATCAGAGTTTAAGTCTTTTAAAAATCCCAAGAGTTAATATAATTATTCTCAGTATCTCAAAAGCTTAGAACAACTTCATCTCTTTTTTCTGTCCAAACATGTCCAACATGTGAAAATGTCCTTACAATCTCATAACACTGAACCACTGTTTTGGTTCTACATTATTTCAGGATGACTATTTACTTGTAAAACACCCTTTTTGGGCTGCTAAATCCTGTCTTTTGCCTATTTAACCTCATTGTTAGTAGGGAAGAAAAAATGGAATTCTACTAGCTTTTTGCTATTCTGGTAGAAGAAATGGCCATAAAAGTTAAAACTACTAAGAAAAGCCATATAAGTATATAAAACAAAAAATGAATATATGTAATTTAAATTTTATCAGCAAAAAAGTAAACTCAAATGTTTACAAACTTCATTTGCATTACCAATCCTTATTTATTAATAGGCAATAGTTCCATTTCTTTAATTTTTAGAAAAGAGAGATATGTTTCAGTCTGCGCTAAAACACCAAAATAATTTTCTCATTTCATAATAAATACTTCCAGAGCCTTTATTACGTTGTTGCCTGTCTTGGTCTCAATGAGGCTGCTAGTTAAAACACATAAGCAAACATTAGCTATAGAGAATATGTGTGTTTGCATAAACATATACTATATATGGCAAAGAATATTTTAAAATTTTAGAAAACACTTAAGAAAAACAAAAAGAAGAAGAAATACAAGTTTGATGAGTAAAACTGAGAAAAAGAGGAACTTTTACTTAAGTAGTTATTCACAGGTTTTCTTAAGTCTGCCAAAGGTCCTGATGATATCACTTCTGGTTAATTCAGTGACCAAATTATTGACTAGTAAGATTAACACTGGCTTTCCACAGATGTGAGTCTGTGAACTATATTAAATATAGTACTATAACATTAGTTTGAAATTAACTACTGCATCAAGTCTAATATCAAATAGCCTCTAATACATAAATAAAGGTTAAAATTAAGGTCAAAGGAGGAGAAGCACTTGGAGAAACATAATGTAAAACAAGATTTTTTTACCAACCTCAAAAATTAAATGCCACTGGTATTATTGTGCTAAGTATTTTTCTTGCTTTCAAATGAAAAGTTAAAAGTGGTTATTTCTGTATCTAACAGCTCTTGAAACATCAGTAGGCTGACGAAGGTATTCATTCAGACCAATTATTTTATTCTTGCAGTTTGAATACTGAGAATGTTGACAGTTTGTAACACTGTTGACAGATGGAAACAATAAATAATAACCCTTTCAAAGTCTAGATTCACTAGAAGATAAATTTGCTAATCTCCTTGAAAAATCTTCACTTTGCTACAAGTACCAATTATAAATAGCAGCTAACATTTAATGAGTGCTTATGTGCCAAGCACTGATCTTTACCCTTCTTTTTTATCATAGTAATCTGTAATTATTTTGTTTATCGTGCTTCAGTGCATTAATCCAGAGGCTCCCTGAGGATAGTTACTTTGTCTAGTTCCTTATGGTATCCCCAGCATTTGGTATGTCTAACATATAGCAGGCACTAAATTAATAAATGAGTCAGTGTTTTAAATGCTTTAAATATTTTTTAAACTGTTGGTCATGGCCTAAATGGTTATGAAAATGCAAAAGAACAAAAAGTAGAGTGAATTACATCTAGTAGAATAAATATTCTTTAATGAAACTTTTCTTTTAGTCTATATGTCTATGTCCCATATAAAATATATTTCTTACTTATGGCTAAGATTTAAAAAAAAAAGCCTGAAAATCACTGCTTTATGTGAATTATTTTATATGCTCCTCACAAGAACCCTGTAGACAATATCATAACTTCTACTTTAAAATAAGGGAAATGAGGTTTCTAGATGTTATATATGATGTTCAAGATGATAGAGCTATCTACAAGTATATCACTTCTTCAGCTACTCATAGGGTACTATAGTAATAAAATCTGAATTAACTAAAAAAAGTTTTAGTAATAGTAATTGTAATATGATTAATAAAGAAAAACATAGGCTTTTAAGGCAGACAGGCCTGACTGAATTTAATACCTGGCTCTGCCACTAACTAGCTGTGTTGGCTTTGGCCTAACTTAACCTCTTTGCACCTCTATTTCCCCATGTGTAGAAGAGGGACATTCATAAGATTGTAAGTTTTAAGTGATTTAATGTATGTAAATAGCCTAGACCACTAAATAGAAGATGTTATGATTAAAATAATTATTAGTGGTTTTTTTTCCTGGTCCAATAAATCACATTCAATCCACTATACCATAATTTGAATGTGTAAAAAGAGCGCATCAGGAATTTACTGGATTATAAAGAGAAGTATGGGAACTGGGCAAAACTGGCATTCAGCCGTCCAAGAGTTTCTGCGGGCGTCGGGTAAAAAAGATGCCCAAGAAAAGATCAGGCAGTTGTTTCAGGTAACTATGGGAATCAAGGGAAACAACGTTGCTTAAACGTTAAAAAACAAACACAACTAATCTTTCCACAGCAACATCCATGTTCTTCCTCTGTGTTCTGGCTAGGGCCTAACCAAGGTGTTAGGAAACGCCCCTGGTCAGCTCCCGCCCATTAGGCCCTGCTATCAAGGGGCTAGGGCACAGAGGTTCCGAGCAACTCACCCCGGAGACTCCGTTGATACTGCCCCAGAATCTCCTCCAGGGCAGAGTTCTCCGGGGACTTCGCCATGAACACACTCGGGGCCCAGAAATGGGAGTTGCGTGGGGTAGTGTCCAGTGTTCTCCCCTCGGAGAGCAAGAGGCCTCAGCCCCCGGAAGGGGCCCACCGACTTCCTGCTGCTGCTGTCACTGGGGAGCATAGAATCCCGAACTGAGCACACCGGACTCTTCCCACCCACGGGCCCTCGTTGTGGACGTCGGAAGTTGTAGTCCGCAGTGTCCGGGCCTACAGTGTCGAAGTTCCTAAGAGCCCTCCCAATGACACTACAATTCCCAGAGGGCAACGCGCTCCAAGCTCAAGCTTTGGCGGTTTGGCGGCAAGTTCCGGTTGCCAAGAGACTCCTTGGAGGCTCCGCCCATTTCTGTAGCCCAACCAGGCTTAGTCCTGCCTCCATCCCATCCTGCTGTCTGGACCACCTAACTGACAGAAAGGGCTCACTGAAAGCCTTTACTCTTCTAAATTCGCTTATATGCAGTTGATCCTTGAGCCTTCTCAAGAACGCAAATAACAAGCTCAACACCCTTCAGCCGCAACATTTGCCAACACCGCGAAATAAATTCTCAAGAAAAAGAAGCTCTGAATCTCCCAAACAGCGTAGATCGTGAAGGCGGCTGACACTACCAATCTTAGCACGCCCAGCGACCCGACTACAGCGTGGAGTTGGCGCACTGCCGGCTGGGAACTGTAGTCCTTGCCGGTTGCGGCCCCAGCTAAAGCCCGGGTCCTCTTCATTGTTGAAGCTGGTCTTTGGTATACGCCTGCGCAGTCGGCAGCTGGAGAGGCCTGTGGGTGAGACCCCCCGCACAACCCCTTTTCATTGTCTGTGCTTGGCGCTTGCGCAGTAGGAGTTCGCCGGGACTGGGCCGGACCAGGGGTAGGGCTGGGCTCCTCGCCCTCTCCCCGGGCGCCTGCGCACTGGGCGGCCGCTCCTTGCCGTTACCGCTATGTGCGGAGCGTGTGCGGAATAACGTTATTGCCCAGCGGCGCCGAGGGGCCGAGAGCTCGACCGCGGCGGCGGCGGCGACGACGACAGGGTGGGGGAGGACGCTTGCGAGAGACTCACGGGACGCGGCGCGCCCCGCCCCCCCCGTCCGGTCCCTCTCAGCAGTGAGGGGTAAGTGATGCGCTCCGATGCCGTCGCCTCCGCCTTTCCTCATCCTTCTCTTCGGGTTTGCAGCGGGGGCTCGGGCGCGGCCCGAGGCGGGCGGGGTTGCGGGCCGGCGGCGAGGGGCGCTTCCCTGAGGCTTCGCGCGCCGCCCCCGCCCCGGACCTGGGACTCGGCGGGGGCGCCCCTCCCCACCACCGCCCCCCAGCCCTGCGTCCCCGGGCCCTGCGTCCCGGCTTCCCCTGCAAGTGTCCACGTATTGAGACGTCTTTGGCTCTCCTGGCTTTGTGCAGCCCCCTCCGCCCCAGCAGTTTGCAGGGGTGCGGGCGGAGCAGCGGAGGGAATGGTTACGCTACTGCTGGAGAAAGGGTTTTCCCGATCGGAGCAGCTCCCAGTGTCGTTTCTTTTTGTGTGGTTGGTTTTGGTGTGTGGGGCGGTTTGGGGTGGTCCGGCGAGGAGCCTTTCGGACGCGGTGGGAGGGCGTGGAAGACGTGGTGTCACGCACCCCGCCAGACGACAGCACCCGCTCAGGCTGTGGCTCTGTAGTAACCCGGGGGAGGAGAGAGTAGCTTCCTGTCGACTTCATTGTCCTGAGATTCAAATGTGGGCTTTGGTATGGGTCCCTTCATTTTATATAAGGAAAAGAAAAATTAGCAGCTGCCTAACAAGGGGCGGGAAGATGTGGGATTTGCACCCTAAGTCATAGTATCTGTTTTTTAGTGTTTAGCGGAGTTTTACTTGGAGAATGTAAGCTCCTGGAAGACAAGGACAGTGCCTGTCCAAGCATTGCCAAGGTGATCAATATAAAATTACTAGCTCACGATGAAGAATGGACCAGGAAGGGCCTGACGACGAAGCTGTTTGTGTAGCAGGAAAATGAACCAGCAGAATGTTTTTTCATAGGGTGGGTAACGCATTCACGTTCCTAAGGGAATAGATTAGGATACATCTTTCCGTTTTGTTTTTTAAGCATTCAAAATAAAACATAGGCCTGGTACATTTCTGTTTCTGAATTTTTTATATATTTTTATTCTCTTAATGAAAATTCACCCAATTGGGAGACATGTGGTGAAGCAGAGAACATACTTGATTGAAAATACATCTTTTAAAATGATTTGATTATTAAGCTTACAACCGTTTGCTGGCGTTAAAACAAGCAAAAGAGAGATTGAAGCAGGATGGGGAGGAGCAGGTGGAGGAATGATGTGAGAGGAGAGAGTGACATTATGAATACGGTATCCAGATCTTCACTGATATAACCCTAGCTGGGTATGCTGCAATGATTTAGGAATTCAGCTCTGGAAATATTACATTGCAAGTTACAAAACATTTTGTATTTTTCTGCCATTTTTTAAAAAGTAAAACCAGTGCTGCTTTTACTTTTTCCTAACTTTGCAGGTGTTGTAGAATTTTGGTGTTTTAAAACTGAAGAGTCTAAATGCATCTGACAGAGAAAGAGGAAGACATTAAAACTTGGAAAGTTAACTGACTTGGCTGTCCAAGCCAAACTGCTAATAAAAGGCAGAGTCAAATAAAACCAAGGTCTCTTCTGCAGTGTGCTCTTTCAGCTGTGTCCCCTAGTCCCCCTACCCTGTGAAAATTTATGGAAAGCTTCTCTGCATGCTCTTTGAGTTGTCTGTGACAGTCAAGTTCATTGATACCTCATAGTTGTATTAGTCTAGTCTTTTTCTTTTGATGTGAAAGTAATAATTCTAATGAAGTGGAGCTATAGTTTTATAAATTAACTTACTGATATAGGAAGAGATGTCTTAACATGGGCTTTTCATAAAAATGGAAACTGTTGGAATTTTTTCCCTACTTATCAGTAACCATATTTTAATAATATTTTCTGCTATTCGGTAGTATTTTATAATATCAACTCTGTAAACTGAAAAATGAAATTGCTACATAACAAGAACCCATGAAGTTCAGTTTTCTTCAATTAATGAATTTTATTATTTTCAACTTAAACAAGAGCTTACTTTTTGAGGAAAAAATTCATGTTGAACTTTCTAATTAAAATTGAATTTGTGCTCTTTTATTAAGTTGATTTTGCCATAAAGTGCTTTTTTGTTGTCGTATACTTTTTATCCCTTAATTCCACATTGTATTTTAATAGACTTTTTTTAATAGATCTTTATTGGAGTATAATTGCTTCACAATGCTGTGTTAGTTTCTGTTGTACAACAAAGTAAATCAGCAATATGCATACATATATCCCCATATCCCCTCCCTCTTGAGCCTCACTCCTGCCCTCCCTATCCCACCTCTGTAGGTCATTGCAAAGCACCGAGCTCATCTCCCTGTGCTATGCTGCTGCTTCCCACTGGCTAACTATTTTACATTCAGTAGTGTATATATGTCGATGCTACTCTCACTTTGCCCCAGCTTTGCCCTCCCACCCCCACTCCCCCGTGTCCTCAAGTCCATTTTCTATGTCTGCGTCTTCATTCCTGCCCTGCCACTAGGTTCATCAGTACCATTTTTTTTTTTTTAAGATTCCGTATATATGTGTTAGCGTATGGTATTTGTTTTTCTCTTTCTGACTTACTTCACTCTGTATGACAGACTCTAGGTCCATCCACCTCACTACAAATAACTCAATTTCATTTCTTTTTATGGCAGAGTAATATTACATTGTGTATATGCGCCACATCTTCTGTATCCATTCATCTGTCGATGGGAATTTAGGTTGGTTCCACATCCTGGCTATTGTACATAGTGCTGCAGTGAACATTGTGGTACATGTCTCTTTTTTTGTTTGTTTTTAAAATTTATTTATTTATTTAATTTTATTTCTGGCTGTGTTGGGTCTTCGTTTCTGTGCGAGGGCTTTCTCTAGTTGCGGCGTGTGGGGGCCACTCTTCATCGCGGTGCGCGGGCTTCTCACTGTTGTGGCCTCTCTTGTTGCGGAGCACAGGCTCCAGACGCGCAGGCTCAGTAGTTGTGGCTCACAGGCCCAGTTGCTCTGCAGCATGTGGGATCTTCCCAGACCAGGGCTCGAACCCGTGTCCCCTGCATTGGCAGGCAGATTCTCAACCACTGCGCCACCAGGGAAGCCCACATGTCTCTTTTTGAATTATGGTTTTCTCAGGGTGTATGCCCAGTAGTGGGATTGCTGGGTCATATGGTAGTTCTATTTTTAGTTGTATTTTAATAGACTTTAAAAAAAGAATTAGTATAACTCTTAAATTTCAATTTACTTAAAAAATAATCTGTAATTCACTATGTGGAATTATATTAAATCAAACTTGAAATGTATTTTACTGTTAAATTTCATGGTGTGCTAAAATTAGTTTGTATGCAAGTAAATAACCATCTGCATGTTTTCCAACTTTACACTGTAAAATTATCATGCGTTATGTCTATTAATGTAAATATCAAGGTGCTTTTAAAAACTCTATTCTTAGGGATTTGTTACAAGTATCAGTTTCTTGTTTCCTTTTATCACTTCAAAAAAAAACCCAAAAAACTAGTTTTAGTGTTGCATCTGATATCATTCATCTAGTACTGAATACTGTGTATGTTTAAACTTGTCAGCATGTTTTTTATTCAACAAAATTCTGTAGTGATTTTTTTTTCTTTATCACGAACATTGGGGGGTTAAGCAGTACACTGTTCTAATAAATATCTAACAGACAGCATGATATTAAATTGCCAACTAAAATATCTGTATAGTTGTCAATTATTTTGCAAGTATAAGAAAAAAAGGAATTAAATACCATCTGAAAAAATTTGGTAGGTAGATAATATTGGCTGGAGCATTAAGTGTTGATATGTTTCAGTAGGAAATGGGTTTCATCTAATGGGGAGAAACTATTTTTATTTCATAAACTTTTGTTAATAACCAAGATTTCTAATAACTACCCTTGGTGAAATGGGTCTTTATTTACTCAGATATTTCTTGAGGGAAGTGCTTAGCAATGAGGTAGCCAGTGTGGGCTATCTAAAAGAGTAAGAAAACATCTGTCTGGTAGTAGGCTTGATTAAACTGGGTATATAGTCCAGTTTAGTTGAAATGATTATGCAACAGTATATTATAATTTTTTTTTGCCAAAATGAATGACATAGTTGACATGTACTAAAAGTAAACCCCACTTTTGTGTCAAAGGTAGAAAGGAAAGCAAGGTTATAAAAATTTCTTTCATCCCATAGAGATTATGTGAAGCATAGAAGTGGAAATGAATCCTAAGCGTGCATTGCTTAGGTTTGAAAAGCAAAGAACGAGACAGCAGAGAGTAAGTCCTTATTTAAGTATATAAATGGCTAATAAATAATAGAAAATATTATCCTTTGGAACATAATATTTACTGAATAAGTGAGTAATACCTGCTATGTATTAAGCACTTACTAAGTGCCAGATATTTTATGTGTCTATGCATAATTCATGCAGCAGTTGTGTAAGTAAGGTATTATTTTACACTTAAAGTTGAGAATACTTGAGGTCCAGAGTTAGTGAATAATTTTGCCTCTCTGTCACACATTATTAGGTGGTAAAGCCTATAACTGAACCTTTGTCTTTTTGACTAAAGCCAAAATTCTTTCCACTCATCTTTTTCAGTAAGTTAAAAAAGGCAACATTTATTCCCTTCTAATTCACAAAATTTTAGAATTAGAGGAGACTTTAGAAATAATCTCAAACAATATGCTGCTTACTACTAATATCCCTGAGATCTTATTGAGTCCAGCTTTTCCATGAGAAACACTTGCATGAAAAAATGGGCATAGGATGGTAATTTCGCTTTTGAAAAATGTAATAGAAAGGTTTTACTAAACTGAGCCAGTATCTGCTTTACTGTGTAACTTCTTCCATTGGTTGCAGTTCTGTCTTTAAGAGTAAGATACAGTAAGGTTTTTCTCAATGTATTGGGTCTCTTTTACGTTCTCCCTCTTCTAAATTAAATACTACAACCTCTACAACTTCATGTGATACAGTTTCCTTTACCTTCCTCATCTCTGTCACTAGATACAATCAGTTTTGTCAGTGCTATTCTTTTTTGTTCTGATTCTGTTTCCAGCTTTAGTTCTGCAGTTGTGGTCTGAATGCAGTGTAGTGAAATTACCCCTTTTCTTAATAATTCAAGCCATACACTTGTGTTTATGGTCTAAAATTTCATTAACTCTAACAACAGTAATGTCTTGCCAGTTCTAAGCAAAAAAATGAGAGAAAAATGTCATGTGGCTTTTCAAGTTATATTTATCCAATTCAAGGGATTATTTTTTTTTTACATTTTGTATTTCTACTTTTCTAATGTTAAAATAACCTTTTTTTATGAAATGATAGTGTTCGTAGGTGGTAAGTTTCTTTAGATGTTTGTCTTCGGGTTTTGTTTTCGTGTTTTTAAATAAGCAATAAAAAGTTAGTCTTTTGTTGTTTCCTATTTTGTTTTTGAAAAATTTGTCTGGAAATCACCGATGTAGGCAACATAAACCCACATCTTTTGTATGTTAAGATCTTTCCCATTCTGTATATACATGTAGATGATGTTTTTTTAAGCAGTATGTACCTTTAACCCTTTTAAATATCATCTATTGAATGTAGTTAAAACTTGAGATCTTTTTTTAAATTTTATTATTTTTGGCTGTGTTGGGTCTTCATTGCTGCACACAGGCTTTCTCTAGTTGTGGCGAGTGGGATCTACTCTTCGTTGTGGTGTGTGGGCTTCTCATCGCGGTGGCTTCTCTTGTTGCAGAGCACGGGCTCTAGAGCGCAGGCTCAGTAGTTGTGGTGCACGGGCTTAGTCGCTCCGTGGCATGTGGGATCTTCCCGGACCAGGGCTTGAGCCTGTCTCCCCTGCTTTGGCAGGCTGATTCTTAACCACTGCGCCACCAGGGAAGTCCTTGAAACCTTCTTGAATAATGATTCTGTCATCCAAGGGATTAGCTTCTCTTCCTGGCTTTTTGACATTTATAAATTTAACAGGCAAGCTCTCTTATGTCTTCATCTTGTGCATGTATTGGATATAGCCAAGGACATACCATGCAAATTTATAAATAGAATAAAAATTACATAAATAAAGTATGCTGGAGGTAAAAGGTGACACAAAGATAATGAAAACCATTTCAATGTTTTGTTTGTTTTTAATTAAGGAGAAAATCATTATATTCTCTAGTACTAAGGGAGTTGGTTGAAGCTTACTGTCTGGTGGAGATATGGATAATTATATAATTATATGATATGAAGTCAAGTAAGCGTAGATGCTGTGAGTAAAAATAAATTAGAGTAAAGGGATAGAGAGTGATGGACTGCTATTTTTTATTTATTTTTAAATAGTCATTCAAATAACACATTAAAATGGTTCAAAAAAAATCAAACAATATTTTAAAAACAATGTGAAAAATCCTCCCACCCATCTGCCTTATCTGCTGAGTTAATAGGTAACTTTTCATGTATCCTTCCAGTTAATTTGTTTTCAGTTTAAGTAAATACAGTATATATATATATATATATATATATATTTTTTTTTTTTTTTTTTTTTGTGGTATGCGGGCCTTCCTCTGTTGTGGCCTCTCCCGTTGCGGAGCACAGGCTCCGGACGCGCAGGCTCAGCGGCCATGGCTCACGGGCCCAGCCGCTCCGCGTCATGTGGGATCCTCCCAGACCGGGGCGCGAACCCGGTTCCCCTGCATCGGCAGGCATACGCGCAACCACTGCGCCACCAGGGAAGCCCCAGTATATATTTTTAACCTACTTATCTCCTTTTACACAAAAGATAGCCTCTTTATACAAAAAAAGAGGCATCTTGAGAGCTACTATTTTAGTGACTGGTTAGGGAATACCACTCTTTGAGAAGGTGTCATTTAGCAGAGACTTATATTATGTAAGGAGGCACACCATATAGATATCTGGTTGGAGAGTGCTCTGGTCCTGGACAGGAATGGGATGAATGAACTCAGAGAACAAAGAGGCCACTGGCTGGATATGAGTGAGCAAGAGGAAGGAAGAATAGGAGGAAACGAGGTTGGATAGAGATTGTATTGGTTGACTTTATTTAAAATGCCTTGGGAGTTCATTGGAGTGTTTTGAGAAGGGGAGTGACAAAAGAATTGGCTTACATTTTTAAAATATGGTTCTGGCTGTTTTGTGGATAATAGACTGGAGGGGAAAAGAATGGGAACAGGGAGATAAGTTAAGAGACAATTGGAATACTTTAAACTGAGGTGTTAATGGTTTAGACTAGAGTGGTAGTGGTGGAGATAGTGAAAGTTATTAGGTTCTGGTTTTAAAAAGATCAAGAGTTTTGGACATGTTAGGTTTGAAATGTCTATTAAATGTCCAAATGGAGATAATCAAGTAGGCAGTTGAATATTCAAGTCTAGATTTCAGAGGAGAGGTTGGGGCTGAAGATATTTAAAGTTTAAGCATCACCAGTAGACCATATTTAAAGCTCTAGGACTGGAAGACATCACTTAGGTTGAGAATTTGAGAGTAATTAGATAAGAGGTCCAAGAAAGAATTGTACCTGATACTCTCCAATAGTGAAAGCTTAGCAAAAGAGAAGGAGCCATCAAGGATTGAAAAGAGATGGCCAGTGAGGTAATGAGTGTGGCGTCCCAGAAGACAAGTGAAGAAAATATGATTAGGGACTTCCCTGGCAGTCCAGTGGTCAGGACTCTGTGCTTCCACTGCATGGGGCACAGGTTTGATCCCTGGTTGGGGAACTGAGATCCCACAAGCTGCGAGGTACGGCCAAAATAAAATAAAATAAAGTAAAATTTTTTTTTAAAGTATGTTTAGAGATAAGGAGTGATCAGTCAAGTATACCACCTTTAATCACTTAAACATTTCTTAAGAAATCAGGTTATATCCTTTTTCCTTGTTAACTATCTCTGAAAGTTATTATCAGACCTGTCTTTATTCTCATTTATCAGTGAAGATGTTCTTTTTTTTTTTTTTTGGCTACGCCATGCGGCTTGCAGTATCTTAGTTCCCCAGCCATGGATTGAACCCGGGCCACTGCAGTGCAAGTGCCGAGTCCTAACCACTGGACTGTTAGGGAATTCCCAAGATGTTCATTATTATTCTCCCCCAGAAACTACTAAATCTAAAGCCGTGAACAAAGTTTTACTCACAAATATATTGCTGCTGTTTCTTTTTTTTTTTTTTTTTTTTTTTTTTTGCGGTACGCGGGCCTCTCACTGTTGTGGCCTCTCCCGTTGCGGAGCACAGGCTCCGGACGCGCAGGCTCAGCGGCCATGGCTCACGGGCCCAGCCGCTCCGCGTCATGTGGGATCCTCCCAGGCCGGGGCACGAAGCCGTGACCCCTGCATTGGCAGGCGGACTCTCAACCACTGCGCCACCAGGGAAGCCCGCTGCTGTTTCTTAGGTGGATGATTGTGGCTGCTTTGCTACTGAGATTTGTACAGGGGAGATGGTTGCTGTTCACTGAGAAGAATTTGCTATCAGGAATTGCTTCAGAGGCATTAATTGTGTTATCTTGGGCACGTCACATCATTTCAGAAGTTCAGTTTCTTTATCTGTAAAATAAAGCTGGCAGTAGTCCAACTACCTCAGAGGTTTATTTTGTAAAACAAATGAGATAGATATAAAAGACATGAAAGGTATAATTGCACGTAGGGATCCCCTTCCCAGTGCCCCGAGTGTGGTACCACTTGATAGTGTTAGATTTGAAGAAATGTTTTGGTTTGGGTGATGAATAGAAGTATGTTTTCATTCTGACTCTGTAGGAATAGTTTTTTACTTCTTGTGCATTCTGTCCCCATAGGCAGTTTTGTACATCATTTTATAATACTCTTGGGGTTGGAGGAAAGGACATGAGGCCAGAAAGAGGCTTTGAAATAATAACTTTCTCCATTCATAAGCACATCTTTCAATTCTAAGCATAGTGTCTAAATGAGAATGAAGTCAGAAAAAAGTAAGCAGCCTAGCTTACTTTTTTCCCAGGCCAACAAAGACCATTCTCCTATTTTAACTAGCTTTTTACTGGATAAGGATTTGTCAGATTCAAAGCTTAAGGGTCGATTAGGGGTCTTGAACTCCAGTCAGCCAGCTAGAAACTGATTTCACAAAACAGAGGATAGGGGAAATGAATGCCCTTGATGATGGAGAAGTAAGTATAAAATCTTTATTTTGGTGAAAAAGGAACATTGCAAGTAGAGGACTTTCTGTGGTAAGCTTTTTTAGGCAATAGAACTGTAACTTCAGAATATCTAGAAAATACCATTAAGTCAGGAAGAACACACTCTTACAATCCTACTAGCTAGTGACACCACTGTTATGTATTCTTGTCTATTTTGGTTTAATCTGATAACATTTTATCATGAGATTAAACTTTCATTTTACGAAGCTTATAATTTACTTACAATTTATGGAAATTAAGGATGTTTTTAAAAATTGTAAACAACCCTATAGTGGACATTTCTAAATGAATTTCTGTGCAAATCAGTATTTTTCTTTCCCACTATTTCAAGAAATGAATTGTCTCAAAGAACATGTAGAGTTCTAAAACCTTTTCTAATTTTCTAACGTACTGATAATACTCCATCTGCCCCCTCCCCACCTCAGTCTGTTGCCAAAGTACACCTCCCTCATTGGGGTATGAAATTGTGTTTCTTCAGCGCTTCACCACTGCTGGGTATTACATATCTTTTTAAAATTTTTGCCCAGTTGATAAACTAAAAACCTTATTTAAATTTCTCTTATCAGTAATACATCTGAAAGGCTTTTTAAAAATGCTTATTGGTTATTTTTATTTCTAAAATAAAAGGCTCTTATTTTTAGTGACTAGCTCATCATATTCACTTGTAACAACTTCTTTTTCCAAGATTTACCATTTGCCTTTTAAGTTTATGTTATTTTTACCCAGTAAAAATCTTTAACTTGTATATAGCCTAATTTCTTCTTTCCTTTTCCTTACGAAGTAATTCCACTGCACAAAATTTTATTGAATACATACCTATATTTTTTCTTGTAGATTTACGATTTGAATTTTTACATGCAAATGTGTTAATTTATCTAAAATATATTTAGGTATATATATATAGCCTTTTGTCATATATTGCATAACGCTTCATTATCTATCACAGTTTGAAATGTCTTCTTAATATGCATAGATTTATTTCTGGATCTTTTATTCCATTTGATTGCTGCCTATTCCTGCACTGCTATATTATTACCACGTATTATAACATAGGTTTATAGTATCTGTTTACAAATGGATACTTTTCTCCTTAGCCTATTCTGGTGTCATAGAATTTACCTAGTTATCCTTGTATGCTTTTTTTTTTCCAGATGTGTTTTAGGGTTATTTTGCTAAAAGCTCATTTGAAAAAATCCTTTTGGGGTTTTGATTGAGATTAAACTGAGTTTATTGACTTATTTATTATCTAAAAGATGACAAAGGAACTCTCAAACAGGTATTTAAGGCTTTAGTTTTTAATAGTGTTTTCAGGTCTACTCAAGTTTCTACCTGTTTTTGAGTCACTTATGTCATTTTTATCTGCCTAGAAGTTTATTCACTTGAGATTTTCAAATTTAGAAGCCTAAAATTGTAGATATAATTATTCTGTAAATTGAAAAGATCATGTCTGGCCGTACCATGAGGCATGCAGGATCTTAGTTCCCCGATCAGGGACCAGGGATCGAACCCTCACCCACTGCAGTGGAAGCGCGGAGTGTTAACCACTGGACCACCAGGGAGGTCCCAGTTACATCCTTTTACAAAGCTAAATATTTGTGAGGAATGAAGAAAAAAAATTTGCCAGGGGTTTTACTACTTTTTTTTTTTTTTTAAGAATGAGCTTTTTGATTTGTCATTTTTGTCTTTGTTTTTAATTTATTATTTTAAAAAATCTTTAATACTTTTCTCTACTAGTTGTCAAATAGTAAGTTTATTTTTATTTTTCAGTTCAGTGGAAAACACTTAAGGCTGTAAATTTTTTTTTATCAGTACACCTTTGGGTACCTTCCTTAGATTTTACATAGATTGGTCTCAGAGTTTTTACTTTCTAAACTATTTATTTCTTTTCACCAGAGTTAATTTGTGAGGTTTTTGTTTTTAAATACAGGGCCTGTGTGTATGTGATTTATTATTGTTCTTGTGGATTTTTTTCCTAGTATTTTTTTTAACATCTTTATTCGTGTATAATTGCTTTACAATGGTGTTTTAGTTTCTGCTTTATAACAAAGTGAATCACCTATACATATACGTATATCCCCATATCTCTTTCCTAGTATTTTTAATGAAAATTCTCAAGCAGGCAGGGAAATTGAAACAGTTTCATAGTGACTACTCATATACCCACCATCTTGATTCTACCATTAATATTATGTTAGTTTTATCACATATCTGGTCATAAATCCATTGTCTATATTCGTCAGTCTGTCTTACATTTTGATCCATTTCCAAGTAAACTGTAGACGTCCGTGTGTGTGTGTGTGTGTGTAAGAGAAGGGTTCTTAAATCATTTGAAATTGTTTCAGTTTTAAGTTTTCTGAATGTGCTTTTGAAATATTTTCTAACAACCACTGTCATATTAAACAATAGTTTAAAAATGAAATATACTGTTTTCTCTTCCAGTAGTATTGCCAAACTCAATTTTTCTGTAAATAGCTAGCTTACGAAATTGACACTGATGACACCGAGCTATTCCTTTTTTGGAGGACGGGTATTCATTGTGTGTATGTTCATCTGTGTGCGTGTGCTTTTGAAGAGGAATGGTAAATAGTTTGGTTTTGGTTTTTGATTAAGCTGCAGAGCTATTGAACGAAACATACACTGTTTCTCTAATCTAGTAATTTTGCTATTTCCTTCAGTTGCAAATCCAGGAGTGAAATATTTCTTCTCAGTTCTACATCTCACTACCTTCCATTTCGACTATTCCCCTACCCTTCACTTATGTGAAAAATTCTGTGTTGGGCTATTCACTAAAAATAAGAGCCTTTGCTTGCAGTAAGAGAGCACGGTTAGACCCTAAGATTTTAAGTGGTTCATATAACAAATTCCAGAATATTAAAGATGTGCTATATGGAATAAGGAATTTAAAATTTGTGAATTGGAGAGGTGGGAGCAAATAGAGTGCAATTAAATGAAAGGTAAATAAAGTAAAATTCAGAAATTTATTTGGGGAGGGTGGCTTAGGGACAAGAGAATTGGGCTATTCAGTGTCTAGTAATTATTGTTAGTGACATTCAGAACATAATTCATTAATGGAATCTGGCACCTTTTTTGCTAATGGTATTTAGGTTAATTGCAAGTTCATAACCCTTGCTCCCCAAAGATATGAGGTTTGTATAAGATGGATATTTCATCAAAGAATGCTATCTTGACAACCATTTCTTTCATCTGATTTTCAGGTGTCTGGTTTTGTCACTAGGATTTCTAATCTCTGACTTGTTCTTCCCTTTCTCCCTTTTTCTTGGGTGCAATTTGTAGTTTTCCCCTCCAGCCTCAGCATTCTAAGTCAAGACATTGTGTATTTCCTGTGCCCTAGTACTTTCTAAATTTCTTTCTCTTTAGTCTTCACAATTACAGCCCATTTCCCCCATCCCTACTCTCCCATGTTGTTAACCCAGTCAGTCCAAGCTGAAGGGGTCTTTTTTTTTTTTTTTTTTTGCGGTATGCGGGCCTCTCACTGTTGTGGCCTCTCCCGTTGCGGAGCACAGGCTCCGGACGCGCAGGCTCAGCGTCCATGGCTCACGGGCCCAGCCGTTCCGCGGCATGTGGGATCCTCCCAGACCGGGGCACAAACCCGCGTCCCCTGCATTAGCAGGCGGACTCGCAACCACTGCGCCACCAGGGAAGCCCTGAAGGGGTCTTTTTGAGGAATTAGAAAATACGTGTTTTCGTGTACACGTTTCATCAGTGATTTATCTAAATAAAGGGAGGTTGCGAGAGAGAGTACCTGGGTGGTTGATACTGCCATTTATCAAGATAGAGAAAACAGGAGGAAGGCAGATTTTGTTCAGAAGATGGAATGATGCAATTTTTTTTTTCAGATTAATTTTGACAGGTGATTGGGGACTTGGAACTGAAAATGATTTATAAGTAATTAAGGTCTGCATCTTATAAGAGGTTTTGACTTGAAACTTAGATGCGTGACTTAATGTAATAAACTGTATTTGAAGTCCAGTAGCTTCAAAGAAGTCTCAAAATGAACATGTATTGGGAAGTAACCTCCTAAAAACACGGATTTAAAGAGAAAGTAGAGACTTTCAAAGAGATTGAGGAGTGGCCACAGAAGTCAGAGAAACCAAAGTAATGTTTCTAGAAGGTAAGAATGGTCACAGATACTGAGAGGTGATGTAATAGGAATATTAATGATCATTGGGTTTAGCAATTATGAGGACGTTTTTGATCATGATTCAGTAAGGCAGTTAAGAGGAAGAGAGAGGACAAAAATTCAGTAAACCTTCAGAAGATAGGGTAAATTCAAGTATGGTTGAAAGGTAAGGAAGTGGATTAGCAAAAGCAGACTAGTCTTTAAAGCCTAGCACTAAACAGAAGGAAGGAAAGCTCTTTTAGGTGAATTATATACTGTCTGTACTTTATTTTCTTTTTCAAGGCTTTAAAAATTTTTTCATGCTTTCTAATCATTTTAAAACACATTCTTAACAGTTCTTTTGTAAAACAAATTTTCAAAATACAAAAACTTACATTTAAAATAGAGTAAGCTCTTAAAACATATAATATATTAATCCCTTTATTTGAAAGTTCATTAATTTTAAGGACATAGATTCTGAAATGGTAAGATATCCTTAGAGTCTAATAGGCACTTGTATTTTTATATTCCAACTTTGCTGCGTGTAAAAGGAGCTAGTCTTAAGAACTGGATTATAGTTTTTTAACAGGAAATACCATTTATTAAAACTAGTAAAACTACTTTTTAAAATAAGTTGCTGTCTAAGGGTATCATGCTCAAAATCCAAAAGTTACCTTGGCCTTGGAAATCCAAATTTACTAATATGGGTACTGAGTTCTGTTATAAAATTGCTTTCTGATTAGGAGATTTGAGTCTTTCTCTGATAATGTATATATACCATATACTCTAAAAAGTAAGTTTACTATTTGACAAAATTCAAATATAATGATCAAGATCACTTCTTAAAAATGTATTAGAGTTTGAGTAAACCTTCTGTGTTGGATCCAAAATAAATGAAGGAAGCAAAAGCAAAATTTTTATCAAATATATCAGTGTTAAAAATAAGGACAGAATAAGGGCTTATGTCCAGAGCAGGGAAGAATAATTATGAAATTTATGAATCTGAGTCTCTAGGCACCTACTGGAAATAAAAATTATTTACTGCTTTTCATTTTTGAGTATTTTTATTTGATCATGTGAAAGTGTCTGATCTAAGTCTCCATGGGCTATGAATAAGAAATTAATGGCTATCTATGAAATGCAGGATTATTATATCTTTTTTATGGATTCTCGAACATGTAATGGAAGCAGTAAACTACTTCAAATAAAAAAATTTAATAGAAATCTCAACAGGACTCTGACTAATTAATTTAATATATATTTTACCTTTTGCTGGCATTTACCCCATAGGTTGGTCTTAAGTAGTGTGACACGATTTTATCTGTTTCATGCAGTCATAGGAAACTATTTGTCAAAAGTTGCAAAACTGCAGGGAAAAAATGGGGGTCATGTGAAGGAGAGAACCAACTTCATTTTTTTGAGATAATCACCTTTATAAGCCTAAACTGTTTTACAAATTAAAACATATATTGTTTTATTAGCAAATACTGTCATCAGATATCTGCTTCAGAAAAATCAGACAGCTTAGTTATTTCTGTCTTAGATGACTTTGGAGGTTGTTTCTTGATCTTAGGATAAACACACACACACACACACACACACACACACAGTCTTTGTCAACATGGTGTAAATAAAGGAATAATTTGTACAAGGGGTTTGATCTCCATTTTACTTTTGGCGCTGTTACTATGTAGCTATATGACATTGGACAAGTCTTTAGTCTTACTGTCTCATTTTGTTCATTTGTAAAAATAAAAGGCTTATGCTATGTAAAATTTAAGGTTACCATGTACTTTTAAAGTAATATTTATTGTGTCTGTGAAAGATTTAGAATATTCTTCATTTTTCTGTTTATGTTCCATTGAGTCACAAATAAATAAGAGAACCAGAGGAATTGGAGGGTTTGTATGGTATGCAGTGGTGTATAGAAATGGAAAAAAAAAAATGAAGAGGGCTGAGCAGAGGAAGAAAGAAAGGAAGGCTTGAGGAAATAAGCTTTCAGAAGGTAAACCTTTTTTTTTCTTTTTCCTCACATATCCTGATATTCATTTGGGCTCAGAGTATTATCTCCTAGTAATAATTGTTCCTAAAAATACCAATAATCTTTTAATCTATTTTGGCCACTTTTTATCCTCAAACTTGCAGAAGCTCTTCTCCAAATGAAATAAATGTCAATAGGGAATTATTCTTTAGCTATGCCTGGAGATACCCTCTCTTAAAAGAATTGATGAAAGAATTGCCTTCTCAGAAATATTCACACTACAAATTATTTCCAGTAAAACCATTACATACCTCATAGTTTTCTGGTAATGATGAACCTAATTCTGTAAGCATCAGTAGTTTAATGAATTATAAAGTATGAAAGAACAGACTTTCAGACATAGTACAGTTGAAATGACTATTGAAAAATTTCAGCCAAAAGATAGGCTTGATTGCTTATGTAATTTACTAATTTGTATGAATTCTGTATACCTTTATGATTGAAAATATGAAGCTCATTGTGCTTGTTTGATCAGACCAAAATTTCTCTTTCCAACATAAATTATTTTTCATCTTCCTGTTCTGTGTGTTTATATTCTAAAGGTATGAAGTATTTAACTAAAGCCATCCTTAATGTAAATAATTTTGTGATTCCTGTTTGTATAAAGCTGAGCTAGCTAAGGTACCCACTAGCAGTATGTGAATATTTACATTTAAATTAATTAAAATTAAAAAAAATAGAAAGTCTTCTCAAATGCATTTGCCATATTTCAAGCGCTCAGTAGTTCACATGTGGCCTGAGCTTATATACTGGACAGTGTAGATACAGAACCCTTCTATCATCAAAGTTCTTTTGCACAGTACTGTAATATTTATGAGCATTGTAATTTAACATGGAGGTAAAAAGAAATTGTATAATTTAGGCTAGTAATTAACAACTTGTTATTAGACAATGAATAAGTGCTTCTGTGATGCATTCATAAAATATATACTTGTCTAAAACATACTCTGAGACTTCTTAGTTATTCTTTTGATTTCAGTTTTCATGTCTTGTACTGATACTGTGGTGGAAGTGATTTATACCCACCTCCGAAACAATTTATTTATAGTGAATTAGATGAGAAAAGGTAGTAATGATAATTAGAAAAAGGTTTTCTTTTTTTTTTTTAATTGAAGTATAGTTGATTTACAATGTTGTGTTAGTTTCTGGTGTATAGAAGAGTGATTCAGTTTATACATATATATATTCTTTTAAATATTCTTTTATATTATGATTTATTACAGAATATTTAACATAGTTCCCTGTGGTGTACAGTAGGAGTTGGTTGTTTATCTGTTTTACACATAATAGTTTGTATCTGCTAATCCCAAACTCCTAATTTATTCCTCCTCCACTCCTTTTCCCCTTTGGTAACCATACATTTCTTTTTTATGTTTGTGAGTCTGTTTCTGTTTTACAAATAAGTTCATTTGTATCATATTTTAGATTACACATATAAGAGATATCGTATGGTATTTGTCTTTTTTTCTGACTTACTGTGGTAATCTCTAGGTCCATCCACGTTGCTGCAAATGGCATTATTTCATTCTTTTTTACGACTGAGTAATATTCCATTGTGTATATATGCCACATCTTATCCATTCATCTGTTGATGGACATTTAGGTTGCTTCCGTGTCTTGGCTATTGTAAACAGTGCCACTATGAACATTGGGTTTCATGTATCTTTTCGAATCAGAGTAGAAAAAGTTTTTAAATGGCACATAAGGCAGTTATATGCTGAAATTCATTACAGAAGAATGACAGAAACAAGAGACATTTTTGTCATAGAGTGAACTAAGAAAGGTGAATCAGAAACATCTGGGTTTCAGGCTCTTATAAACCCTTAACTCAAGCTGCTTTCTTCCACTGTCACTCCCTCCTGTAGGTTCTGATTTCAATTCTTTGAGACAGCTTGGTGCACCTTTTCCTGCTCCTAGTAATAGTTGACCTGACAAAGTTTTTCAGATTCATAGTTGTGCATTGAGCTTAGAGATTGTTTACTGTTCTTTCAAATTCTAGGTTTCTGATCTATGCTGTACCCCAGTTTACTGAATTTGTACCATTCCTCTAGATGGATCATTGATTTTTGGTCTCTGATTTTAATATAAATTGATTGATTCTTCCTTGTCTATGGACTTCTCAGGGAGAAAACCTTGGAACCTACTGGTAGCCCAGCAGGAAGCTAAGAGGTGGATTGAAAATAGATTGAATTTTGCATGACCAGTCATTGTTTATTGTGTAAAAAGATAGTCTCACAGAACATGTTACTAGGTAAAAATATGTTCTTTTCAGTCATATTCAAATCTTCATCTATAGGAATTGACATCACTAGCACCATTTTAAGGCATACTTGAGGAAAATACAAAGGTGACAGTAGTTGTGGAAGAACCCCTGAACTTGGTATCTGAAAGCCCAGGTTTGAATTCAGATAGCTCCTGTTTACTACTACTAGATTCGTGACCTTGGTTAAGTCATTTAACTTCAGCTTTCTTCAAGGGAAAAATGTTTCTCCCATGCTTGTTTTGTTTAATTCATGCTTGTATGAAAGTATAAGCATCTAGTACAGTTACTGGAACAAAGGAGGTACTTGATAAATATTTGAATCTGAGTCTTGATTTGTTGGTGTAAAACAACAAAGTTATGTTTTAACAAAGTTGTACAGTTCTAGAAAAGAAAACAAGTCAGCCTTTACATTTTTCATAAAGTGGCAGAGAAAACTTGGCAGAAACTTTTTTTTTCTTTAAAAGGATGTTTATATGAACAAAAGGAAGATCAACGGATTTTTTATACAGGCATTTACATATAAATCATTTAGTGTTTGCTTCTTAGATTTTTTTTTAATGCTTTGAAAGGTGTTTTAAAAATACCTTGTCTTCGTGATGTTGTACAAGAAACTGAAAAAATTCCTTTTGTGTCTTTGAAATGCATATTCTTATTTCTCTGAAACAGTCCTTAAATAGGAAAATTTCATCCTTAATATTAACTTTTTTTAAAAAACATCTTTATTGGAGTGTAATTGCTTTACAGTGTTGTGTTAGTTTCTGCTGTATAACAAAGTGAACCAGCTATATGCATACGTATATTCCCATATCCCCTCCCTCTTGCATCTCCCTCTTACCCTCCTTATCCCACCCTTCTAGTTAGTTGGTCACAAAGCACCGAACTGATCTCCCTGTGCTGTGCAGCTGCTTCCCACTAGCTATCTGTTTTACATTTGGTAGTGTATATATGTCAGTGCTACTCTCTCACTTTGTCCCAGCTTCCCCTTCCCCCTCCCAGTGTCCTCAAGTCCATTCTCTACGTTTGTATCTTTATTCCTGTCCTTTGGCAGAAACTTTTAATGCCTAGACAATTTGTAGAAAAGTATATCATCAATTCTAAGTCTTCTTTTGAAAATATATAGTAAACTCAGATATAGAATGTATGACTGTTGATATTTGGAATATCATCTTCATTCTCCTTAATGAAAAAAATTTTTACTTTTTAATGCTGTTTTAGGCAAAAGTTGTAAATTAGGTTTTTTCTCCACATGTATTTGGTTTTTTCAAGATTGAAATAATAATGTATGTGGCAGATTATAAAGGTAAAATTTGGAGCTGTCGTTCCAAAATAATCAAGAGTATATGAAAGCAGAAGTTTTCCCAGTACAGAATTTGTTCACATACTCATGAACAAGTATCTTGGTAGGTATCCAAAAAAAGCACAGCTGTGGATTTAATTTTTGGGATTAACTGTACTGTCTCAAATGGGGGTGGGGATTTTAAAAGGAATAAATTTTTCCCAAGAATGTATTTCATTATCTCTCCCATATCAAGTTAATTATATAGCAGAGTTGAATTTCTGAGTATGTTCTAAGTATATGTCACTTTCTCAGACACGTTTCCCGGACCACCCAGCCTAAACAGCACCACCTTAGAACTGTTAAATCATGCTGTTCTTGTTTTTCATGTTCCAGTCTTCCCACTCTCACTGAAGTTGTCCTCTTCATTTACTTAGCTTTTGTTTGTCTATTTTTGCTTTTATGAGATTATGAACTTTTTCTATCTTGTCACTCTTTCCCTGTTACTAGTGCATAGTACATACTTTATGAATGAAGAAAAATAGATTAATTCATTGTGTAGTACTCTGTAAAATAAGAGTTCTCTGGTGTAACTCTTGTATAATGTTTGTCTATTTTCTAGAACTTACATAATTTTCGTTGTTAAAAAGCTGTGTGCATGGGTGTGTATGAAGTTCTTAGAACTGTCTGGCATATAGTAAATGGTCAATAAATGCTATCTATTATTATAAGTAAAAGATTGTAGAAAATGATGTTTATTTGCCTTTATAGCATATGATCGATCATATTTGCACCTTATCTGATTCTGAGTCCTTAGCTGAAATGCATCCCTAATGTTTTTTTCATTTTCAGAAATATAAGGTGTCAGAGGCAGAGCCTTTAGTGTTGAGGATTATTTTCTATTAGGGATTTAGTAGGGGGAAAATGTGAAATAGTCCTGAATTTATAGATTTATTTAAAAATTAGTCACTTATCTTTTGGGTACTCAGTATGATAGGATAAAAAGACATGATATTTATAGCAGCTTTATTAATAACTGCCAAAACTTGGAAGCAACTAAGATGTCCTTTCACAGGTGAGTGGATAAACTGTCATACATCCGGAGAGTGGAATATTATTCAGCATTAAAAAGAAATGAGCTATCAAACTGTGAGAAGATACGGAGGAACCTTAAGTGCATATTACTAAGTGAAAGAAAGCAATCTGAAAAGGCTACATACTGTATGATTCCAGTTATATGATGTTGTAGAAAAGTATGGAGGCAGTAAAAAAAAAATCATTGGTTCCCAGGGGTTGGTGCAGGGAGGGATGAATAGGAGGAGCATAGAGGGTTTTTAGGGCAATGAAGATACTCTAAGATACCATAATGGTAGATACATGCCATCATAACCCATGGAATGTACAACAGAATTTGTATCTAAGATTGTAGGCTAAGATTGTAGGCTTCTTGATTAAGTTATTCCAGTGTTAGAAATTGATGCTATGGGAAATGGAAGAGTCTTGAGTTGTGTTTTAGTTATATTGTTAATCGCTTTAAATGAAGCAAGAAAATGTATTCATTTCTCAATAATAGACGTTAATATTTGTAATTCTTAAGTGAGATTTCCTGGAGTTTTTACTTTTTGTGATGAAAGCTCTTACCTTCTCTCATGCCCAAAACACATGCACATGTATTTAGAGTTTTGATTTTTCACAATTAACGTATAAAACTCTCAGGACCCTGAATCTATTTAGCTTGTTAAATCTAAACCTAAGCCATATACATGTTAATTATATGTTCATGATTAATGGGTAAGCATACTCCATATGGTCTAATCTCTGAAACTATACTAGTAAGTTTTGGGGCCAATCTTTTAGTCTCTTAATTCCTCTTTAGATAAAATTCTTCCATACTCTGGATATATCAAATTCCTTTCTTTGAATTCAAAGAACTCAGTATTCTTATTTAATTTGATCTTTAATTTGGAAGGGAGATGCAATGCTATTTTACAATAGCATCTCACCTGTAGAATTCTGCTGCCTACAACTAAAGATCCAAAAATAAACTAAAGCTTGTGGAGTGACAAAATTTATCTTTCAAATGAAAACACATGTAGTTTATTCACAGGAGCTCTCATTCAGATTCTTTTTGTTCGTTTTGAGCCTAGTTGAAATATACTTATGTTATTTTTAAGGCTTTGCAGGAGGGAATGGGGCTTTAAAGTGAAAATGAGTACTGATGAGAAGCGAGAAGACAGAAAAAACATGTACGATGTGAGTATGGGGTGTCAGAAAAGCAGAACTATCAATAGATAGTATTAGGACAGATATAGCCCATATTCCTTATATATTCTGATGAAATCACTTTTACAGCATAGTTTAATAATTATTGATAATAGTGATGATCATGAACTACTAGTAGAGTTAAATACAGTAGTTAATATTTTGAGTTGTAAAAGGTGGGTAAATGTGAAATTTATTTTAAAATATATTGTGATTCTGATTTGCATTGTGATTCTGATTTGCACCTATTAGGTGCAAATTGTGATTCTGATTTGCATTTCCCTAATAATTAATATTCTGGATATGAATCGCTTATCAGATAAATGATTTGCAAATATTTTCTCCCATTCTTTTCACTCTCTACACAGTGTCCCTTGATGCACAAAAATGTTAAGTTCTGATAAAGTCCAATTTATCTGCTTTTTCCTTCTAAGAGATTTACATAGTTTTAGCTCTTATGCTTAAGTCTTTGATCCATTTTGAGTTAACTTTTGTATATGGTATTAGGTAAGAGTACAACTTTATTTTTTTGCATGTGGGTATCCAATTTTTTCAGCACTAATTGTTGAAAAGGCTGTCTTTTTCCCATTGAATGTTCTTGACATCCTTGTTGAAAGCCAGTATACCATATATGTGAAGATTTATTTCTGGGCTGTCTGTTCTGTTCCATTAGCATATAGATCTATCTTTATGCAGCACTATACTGTTGTAATTACTGTCACTTTGTAGGAAGTTTTGAAATAAGGAAATGTGAGTTCTTCAACATTGCTTTTCTTTTTCAGGATTTTTTTGGCTATCCAGGGTCCCATGCGATTCCATATGACTTATAGAATGAATTTTTCTTTTTCTTCAAACAGTACTGTTGGCATTTTGATAAGGATCACACTGACTTTGTAGATTGCTTTGGTAGTCTTATCACCTAACAATATTAGGTCTTCAAATCTGTGAGTACAGAATGTCCTTACATTTATTTAGGTCTCCTTTAAATTCTCTCAGCAGTGTTTTTTTTATTTTTCAGGGTATAAGTCTTGGGTCATCTTGGTTATGTCTTCCTAAGTATTTTATTCTTTTTGATGCTGTTATAAATGGAATTTTCTTCTTAATTTCCTTTTCAGATTGTTCATTGCTAATAACTAGAAATGCAACTGATTTTTTACTTAATTTTATATCCTGCAATTTCTCTGAATTCATTCATTAGCTGTGGTAGTGTGGGTTTTGTTGTTGTTTTGGTAGACTTTTTAGAGTTCTCAACATATAAGATGGTGTCATCTTTGAACAGAGATGATTTTACTTCTTCCATTTAATTTTGATGCCTTTAATTTCTCTTTCGTACCTAATTACTCTGGCTAGGACTTCCAGTACTTTGTTAAATAG
This sequence comes from Physeter macrocephalus, assembly GCF_002837175.3. Lineage (NCBI taxonomy): Eukaryota > Metazoa > Chordata > Mammalia > Artiodactyla > Physeteridae > Physeter > Physeter macrocephalus. The sequence continues at coordinate 55,646,349 of NC_041217.1, forward strand.
AAATGATGAAAGCAGCTGTTCTTTTCCTGTTTCTGATTTTAGGGGCACAGGTTTTAGTCTCTTACCATTGAGTATGAATTTAGCTGTGGGCTTTTCATATTTGGCCTTTATCATGTTCAAAAAGTTTGCTAATATTTTGTTTAGGATTTTTGCATCTGGGTTCATCAGTGATATTGGCCTGTGATTTTTTTTTTTTCTTTTATAGTGTCTTTGTCTAGTTTTGCTATCAGGGTGATGCTGGCCTCAAAATGGGTTTGGAAGAGTTCCTTCCTCTGTAGTGTTTGGAATAGTTTGAGGGTAGGTATTAACTGATTTCTAAATGTTTGTTAGAATTCACCTGTGAAGCCATATGGTCCTGAACTTTTGTTTGGAGGTGTTTTGTGTTTTTTTTTCTTAAATTACTGATTCAATTTCATCTAGTAATTGGTCTGTCAGTCTTTTCTGTTTCTTCCCAGTTCAGTATTGGGAAAATAGTACATTTCTGGGAATTTGTCCGTTTTTTCTGTGTTGTCTATTTTGACATAATATTGTTCACAGTAACCTTTTATGATCCTTTGAGTTTCTGTGGCATTGGTCATAACTTCTTTTTCATTTCTGATTTAATGATTTGGGCCCTCTTTTTTCTTGATGAGTTTGGCTAAAGGTTTATCAATTTTGTTTATCTTTTCAAAGAACTAGGTTTTAGTTTCGTTGATCTTTTAAATTGTTTTTTAGCCCCTTTTTCATTTATTTCTGCTCTGATCTTTATGATTTCTTTCCTTCATCTAACTTTGGGTTTTGATTGCTTTTCTTTTGGTAGTTCCATTAGGTGTAATGTTAGGTTGTTTGAGATTTTTCTTGTTTCCTGAGGTAATAAGCTTGTATCACTGGAAACTTCCATCTTTGAACTGCTTTGGCTACATCCCATAGATTTTGGATCATTGTGTTTTCATTTTCATTTGTCTACAGGTATTTTGTGGTTTCTTCTTTGATTTCTTCAGTGACCAATTGGTTGTTTAGTAACATTGTTAAGCCTTCATCTGTTTGTGGTTTGGGTAGTTTTTTTCTTATAGTTGATTCCTAGTCTCGTAGCATTTTGGTGGAAAAGATGTTTGATATGACTTCAGTTTTCTTAAATTTACTGAGACTTATTTTGTGGCCTAGCATGTCACCTATCCTGGAGAATATTCCATATGCACTTGAAAAGAATGTGTATCCTGCTGCTTTTGGATGGAATGTTCTATATATATCTATTAAGTCCATCCATTTTAATGTGTCATTTCAGGTTAATGTTTCCTTATTGATTTGCTGTCTGAATGATCTGTTCATTGATGTAAGTGGGGTGTTAAGCAAAAAGTTAGAAAATGTAAAGAGCAGAGCTGGAGAATATGTAACTGAAATTTTAAAATATGTTAGAAGGATTCAGCAGTAGGTTAGATGATACAGAGGAACAGTCAGCAAACCGGGAGACAGAGTAGTGGCAATCACCCAAGCTCAACAGAAAAATGTTTAAATTTAAAATGAGGATAGATTAAGAGACCACTGGCACAAAGTCAGGTGTAAAAACATTAACATTATAGGGCTCCTAGAAGGAGAAGAGAGAGAGAAAGGGGCAGAGAACATATTTGAAGATATAACAGCTGAAAACTTCCTTAACCTGGGAAAGGAAACAGACATCTAGGTCCAGGATGTACAGAGTCCCAAACAGGATCAACCCAAAGGGGACCACACCAAGATGCATTGTAATTAAAATGGCAAAAGTTAAAGATAAAAAGAGGTTATTAAAAGCAGCAAGGGATAAGCAACAGTTACACATAAGGGACTGAGCTGATTTTTTAGCAGAAACTCTGCAGGTCAGAAGGAAGTGACACAATATATTTAAAGTGATGAAAGGGAAAAGTCTACAACCCAGAAAACTCTACTTGTCAAGGTTCTCATTTAGATTTGATAGATCAAAATTTTACAAACAAGCAAAAACTAAAAGAGTTCAGCACCACCAAACAAGCTTTACAAGAACGTTAAAGTGACTTCTTTAAGCAAAAAAGAAAGACCACAACTAGAAACAGTAATCTTTATTATTTTCTTGCTTCAGTTACTTTTGGGTTTGGTTTTCTTAAGGTGTGCATTTAGATTATTGATTTGAGATCTTTTTTTTGCTTGCTTTTTTTATAGTAGTTATGGCTGTAAATTTCTCTATTAAGACTGCTTTTGAGCAAATCTTACAAGTTTTGTTATTCTGTATTGTTGTTTTCATTTGTTGCAATTTATTTTTTAATTTTCTTATGATTGCTTCTTTTACCCACTCATTGTTAGAGTGTGTTTAGTTTTTACATATTGAGAATTTTCCAGCTTTCCTGCTGTTATTGATTTCTAATTTTATTAGATTGTGTTTAGAAAAGTTGTTTTGTAATATTTCCATCTTTTAAAATTCATTAAGACTTGTTTTAGGCCTAACATTATGGTTTATTATGGAGAATATTCTTTGTGCAGTTGAAAAGAATGTGATTCTGCTATAGCTGAGTGGAGTGTTTTGTATGTATCTGTTAGGTCAGATTGGTTCATAGTGTTATCAAGTCTTCTCCTTCTTTATTGATCTTCTGTCTGGTTGTTTTTCATAGTTGAAAATGAAGTCTTTGAAGGCATTGAAGTCTTCACTGTTACTGTTCTACTGTCTACTTATCTTTTTAATTTTGTCCATTTTTGCTTCATATATTTTGATGTTCTGTTGTTAGGTGTGTATGTGTTTGCAGTTTTTATATCTTTTTGCTGTGTTGAACCTTTTATCAATATATAATGTTCTTTTTTTTTTTCTCACTGCTTCTTTGATCAGGTCTTTATTCAAAATTAGCTGTCCAAAATGATTTGACCTTTACCGAATAAACAAATTTAAGTTTATGCAGCAGCCTTCTTTTCCTCTGTGGTGGGTTTCTTTTCTGTGGGCTTCTTCTTAGCAGGCTTCTTTTCAGCTGCTGGTTTCTTGGTCACTGCAGCCTTTTTTCCCACCAAAGGCTTCTTTGGCTTCTTCAGCTTCTTAACGCAAACAGCCTCCTTTCCCTTCTTCCCCACCACAGGCTTCTTGCCTGGAATCCCCTTCTCATCTGATTTGGCTTCTAGTGCTGCTGCTGCCCTATCCATCCGGATTTTGTGGTTCTTGGCCTGGCGAAGAATGGTGTTCCGGCGCATGGTCTTTGCATATGGGTTTAGCTTCAACCTGATTCTCAGGTTTTTCAGTGGATTCTTCTTCAAGACTCTGCGATGAATCTTCTTGCATGGTGCTCGGAGGGCTCTTTGGATCTCTGGGCTTTTCAAGATTCTGCTAAGGGGCTTCCCTGGTGGCGCAGTGATTGAGAGTCCACCTGCCGATGCAGGGGACACGAGTTCGTGCCCCGGTCCGGGAAGATCCCACATGCCGCGGAGCGGCTAGGCCTGTGAACCATGGCCGCTGAGCCTGTGCGTCTGGAGCCTGTGCTCCGCAACGGGAGAGGCCACGACAGTGAGAGGCCCGCGTACCGAAAGAAAAAAAAAAAAAAAGATTCTGCTAAGGTCTGTATTGAGCATCTTGTGCATGGGGAGGTTGTAGTTACTCTTCAGGAAGGCAGCTTTACGCCGAGTGCCATACAGCTCATCTAACTTGCGGAAAGCACTTTCAGTCCAAATGCAGAAATGTCCCACATGCCAACCAGGAGCAAGTTTCAAAATGTTCAGTTTGCTTACATTAAGCAGAGTAATTCCAGGGATGTTTCTGAAAGTCTTGATGATACCATTGTCCTCATTATAAATGATGCAGGGTCCCCTGCACTGGATACGGCGACGGTTTTTCATTTTGCCTTTGCCAGCTCTCATTCGCTGCGAGGCGTAGACCTTTTTGATATCATTCCAAGCCTTAAGTTTCTTCAGGAGCAAAACAGCCTCCTTGGTCTTCTTGTAGCCTTCAACTGTATCTTCAACCACCAAAGGAAGTTCAGGAACTTCCTCTATACGATGACCTTTAGACATAACCAGCACTGGTAAAGCCGAGGCAGCCAACGCAGAGCAGATGGCATATCGCTTCTGCGTTGTATTCACTCTGCAGTGCCAACGTCGCCAGGTCTTGGTTGGTGCAAACATGCGGCTCCCACCACACATATTTCCAAAAGCACCCTGGCCAGAACAGTGAGTGCCGCCACCTCGAACCCTGGGAATTCGAGCCACAGCTCTGCCAGTACCCCAAGACTCAGCACTGGTTTGATGACCTGCTAATTCACTGACAGCATAGGGCTGTCTGTTGTTTTTGTGCAAGTTGGTGTGAACAAAGTTCACAATATCTGGTCGAATGGGAGCCTTGAACACAGCAGGCAAAGTGACATTTTTGCCAGATGACTCCCCCTTTTCAGAGTACACTGATATCAGTGGACAAGCACACGCCATGGCGGGGAGAGGAGAAGGCGGCTCCCACAGGAAAAGCCTTCTTTGTCTTTTGTAAGCTTTTTTGAATTAAAATCTATTTTATTTGACATTAACATAGCCACCTCAGCTTTCTTTTGATTCCTGTTTGCATGGAATTTCTTGTTTTATCCTTTTACTTTCAACCTCTTTGTGTCCTTACATATACAGACTCTCTCATAGATAGCATGAAGATGGATCCTTTTATTTTATCCAGCTTGCCTTTTTCTTCGTTTTAATAGGTTAATTTAATACAAAGGTTTTGTGAGGAAGTACCTTGAAATACATGTGTTTGAACTGATCCATTAGTTTTCCTTATCGTAGCTTCTTTCCAAATTCATAAAGTTACCAAGAATATTCTTTTAGCCATTTCATCTGAGAGTATGGAAACATTAGCATATCATATGTTGTTTGATGAACTATACAATGCTCATTTGTCTAGGGATTGTTTGGAGGCATATCCAGAGTTAGATTAACATGACTGTGGAGGCTTTTGCCCCTTTTATTTAGCTTCTGTTGAATCATAGCTGGTGTTTGTAATTTTAATAGTATATAACCTGAAGTTTGAAATCAATGCAATTAGAATGAAGTAACCAAACTACAGATATGGAGAGCCGACATTATCATTGGGAATTCACTTCTTTTAAAAGTAGCTAACGTTCTTGAGTGAGTCTGGAAAAAGAAAAGGAAACAATGATTGTGACACTAAAGAAAATTGGGATAATATATGATCATGGAGATATTTTATTATATTTTGAGTAGCTAGATAATTTTAATGTTATTTTATTTCAAAATCATATGATGAAAGAAGCAGTTTTCTAGAAGTATACTGAATAGGGCCCCTGGAGTTTTCTCTGTTCCTTCCCAGTCTCCCTAATACAAAGAGAATGAGAGAAGGCTACTTGGGAAGAGAAGTTGAGAAAGTTTTGGAAGAGGGGGAGCTGTGGGAGGAAGAAATAAAGAAAAAAAGGAATTCTCATAGAATCTTGGAAAGGCTTGGGAATGTGAGATACCAGTTATCTTGGAAGGCAGGGTGGACTGAAACCAAGAAAATCAGTTGAAGTTCATATAAAGAACTAGTAGACTCCATTGCCCAAACCCCTATTCCCACAGAAGATTAGAGGTTTATTATCTGAAGATACTAAATCAGAGAGACTCTAAACATGTGACCATCAATAAGGGTGGGATAAGGGCTATGCTTAACCAAGGAGATAAATACATAGAAACTCTTCACATGGAATGGTGAGGTTCCCCCCAGTTATTTCTTCTTGACTTGGCTCCCACAGCATCATCAGTGTGCTTTTGCCTGCTTTGGGAGGAGATTGGAGGATTCTCCTATGGGTAAACTGAACTGTTCCAGATGGTGAAAAAGTAAACTATAGATGTTGACCTATTTCCCAAAGAAAAAGTGAGCTTGCATCTTCTTCTATAGCTGGATTCTCTCCTTGTTGGACTTTTTGCTAAAATAAGCTTCCTTTATCTACAATTTGTAGTTCTGTAACACATAACAGCCTTAGGTTTAATTATACAAATAAATGTTACCATTCTGAGATGAGGAAACTGGAAAAAAGGGAACAATTTCAACAATTTCAATTGTGTATTTCTGAAAATACTCAAGTGAGTGCATTGGACTATCAGTGTACTTTTAAAAAGATACTGTATTTCAGTAAATTATACTCACCTTTTGTGCATTATAGTCAGTGATGAAGCAAATCACTGCACATCTCTCAATGGCTTAAAACAACACTAATTCTATTTTCCAGCTAAGGGTTGAATGATATACTGAGGGCCTGCTTCAAGTTCTGTGTTAGATACACATCTGTTCTACATGTGTCTCATTCTTCTTGAAGTAATGGGCTAGTTAGGGCGTGTTCTTTCTATGGTAATGGCAGAGGTACAAGAGGTCAAACCCAATTGCCCAAGCACATTTAGCTTCCACTTGCATCACAGCTATTAACGCCATTCCATTGGCCAAAACAAGTCATGAGGCAGAGCCCAGAGTTATGGAGTGGGAAGTTATACTCCCACCTTTAATTGGAGTAATTGCAAAGTCATAGGGCAAAGGTTATAGTTTATGGCTGTACTTGAGATGTAATAAGGTCTGGGACTGTAATCTTTGCAAAGGTCAGTGGTCCTCCATACTCTTCAGTCTTTAGATCCCCAATATGACCTGAAAACTATTTGTGCTTTGAGAAAATGTTACAGGAATTTTAATCAGTGATCCATTAAATGTACTTTTCAGAATTGAAATATGTATGAAATAAAGGTTATAGTATTTTTAATTTTATAAGTAAGCTATAAGGCATATTATATTGCCATAATTTTTACCCTAAACTTTAAGTGAATAATTTTAGAACATTGACATAGAAGATATTCAACGTATGTTTATTGTTTGGTTGATGTATTTTGAGTCTCAAATTATGACATTATTGTATTATTTGTCAGAAAAGATTAGAAGAGGGAGAAAAGGCAATGAGCATAAATTGAATGCCTCCCAATATGCTGGATACTACAAGATAGCATATCTATATCTCATTTTATCTTGATGTGCTCTCTTGTTTTTTGGGGGTTATCTTGTTTTTCTTTTCATTTTTACAGATAGGATATCTGAAGTGCCCAAGTCAAGACCTTGGGCATATTCTATCCAATCGGCAAACCCAAAGACCCCTTTTCCTGCCCTTTAGAGGAAGCTGAGCTGAAACTTCTGCCTTGGCCACTGAGAAAGCTCAGTTTTCAGTTTTACCCAGGTGCAAGTGTCAGCATTAACTCAGTGAGTAGGAAAAGAGCATTGCAACTAAGGGACCAGTGAGAAAGCTGTCTTAGATGAGGGAATAGAGTCCCATGTGGGAACTGAGAGACAGTGGTTTTATATCATATCTCATTCCCTCCCATTGTAGAAAAACTAGAAGATGGCTCACGGTCACTGCCCCACCCCAGTAAATAAATACCCTTCATCTTGAGGATTATGCGTTTCATTTTTGTTTTTTAGAAAATGTGTATATTTGTTACCTTTTAAGTGTCATTGAAAGTCAAAATAAAATATATAAAAAGCCATTATTTTAACTTTATTTTATTTTATAGTTATATAATTACTGTATGTTTATATTGTGGAGTTATATATTACATATTGGTATATAATTATGCTTGCTATTGTCTAAATACTTAAAATATTTTTGTAGCATATGAATCATGCTTATATACTACTTTGTGATTTAAAAAAGGTTTGGAAACTGTTCTTGTTGCCCATGGTTGGCTCTGGTGTTTCGTTTACTGTATTTAGGTTAATTTGATTTCCTTTAACGTGTCTTATGGACATTGCCCATACAAATATTGAAAAGTTTTTTTCTTCAGTTCCCTTAAATGAGTTTATAACCGTTGACTTACTTATTAATGTCATGTTTTAAAATTGTCTTTCCTTGGAAAGGCAGTATGCAAATTATATACCATATTTAGATTGAAGGTTTTTTCTTCTGGTAAAATTTTTTTGATTCTCTGTTGATTTGGCCAGGACATACATATAAAATGCTGGAAAGCATTTTGACAGAAAGTAGACAGATGGATGGAAGATAAACAACAACATTTGCATCAAGGAATTAGGTGAATGGAAGATTTAAGAATCAACATAAATTGACCATATCAATTCAATAAATTGAGAAGGGAGTAAGACTTAATTGTTCTAACTTTACAGAAAATTATTTGCTTATTTTGGTGAAACCAATTGTTTCATGTATGTGTAGATAAATTCATAATATATGGGATTTTTACCTTAACATGAAATTCTACATTTTAAAGGTTTCTCTTTTAATATATAGATGTGTTTCGTATTGCAGAATGTTTCATTTCACTGTTTTTGTAGTATAGCTTCTAATTAAATCATATAAGAATGTTTATGGGAATTTCATGGGAAAAATATTTACAAGTAGTATTCTTTTGATCAATAAGAAAAAAACTGTTGAGTAGATACTATCCTTATTCCCATTTTACACAAGAGGAAACTAAGGGACACGGGGTAAGTAACTTGCCCAAGGTCATGTGGAAATAAGTGGTGGAACCAGGAGTCAGACTTCTCCACCAATCTGTCTGACTCTTAAGTTTATGCTCTTAATGACATAGTCACATCCTCTAAGATAGTAATTCTTAGAGCCCAGTCAACAGGCCTCTGGGAATCCTTGAAACCATTTCAAGGGTCACGAGGTCAAAACTATTTTCATAATACTATCAAAACATTATTGGCTTTTTTATTGTATAGACCTTTGAACTGATAATATGGAAAAACAATGGTGGCTAAAGCTGCTGCTTCCTTAGTCAAGGCACTGGCACCATTATGCTAATAGTAATCATATTCTTCACTGGCATGCTCTTGCAGGTAAGAAAAAAAGCCCGTTTCACTTAAGAATGTCCTTGATGAAGTGTTAAAAATGATTAAGTTTATTAAATCTTAACCTTTGAATTGCATCTTTTTAATGTTTTGTAAGACTAAATGGAACTACACATAAAGCACTTAACACTGTATACCAAAGTGCCACGGTTGTCTCAAGAAAAAGCATTTGTGTCATTGTTTGAGTTGTGAGCTGAACTAGCCAGTTGTTTCATAGAACTGTGATTTTTACTTGAAATGATGACTGACAGACAAATTATGGTTTTGTAGACCTGAGTATTTAGCAGACAGTATAAACCTGTCACTTCAAGGAAAAGAATTGACAGTATTTTTTTGCCAGTAAAATTTAGGCAAAATTTTCTAAGAGAAAATTAGAATTTTAGGAGCTTGATTCTGCTGCTTAACAGCTGCCCAGTAATTAAAGACTTTTCAGATGAGATGGGTGATGATATAAATGAATGTGATATTTTAAAATAGTATAGTGAAATGTGTCATCACTTGGAAGATCTGTGTAACTCAGGGAACCAGTGTTTTTCAAATGACCAATGCACAGTGTTAGAAAATCTCTTCAAAGCAGAAGATGGATTTTCATGTTAAAATGTATGGAAAGTTTCAGATTCCATATTATAAATAACTTTCAGGAAATTACCACCTGTGAAGTTTTGATGTAGTATCAAAGAAAACTATCTTCAGTTATTTGGAAAGTCTATTAAAGTAAATTTCCCATTTCCCATTACTTATCTGGGAATAAGTATGAAGCTAGGCTTTTAAATATTTTAAGTTAAACAGTATATGGCAACAGATTGAATTCAGAGCAGATATGAAAATCTTCTATTAAGCCAGAGCTTAAAGAGATTTTAAAAAAATGTAAAATAGTGCTATTCTTCTCACTGATTATTTGTTTTGGAAATATAGTAAATCTTCATTAAAATGTTAGCCATTTTTTCTGTAAAATTGATTTATTGATCATTTTAAATGAATTAATACATACCAGTTTCTCAGTTTTTATTTCTAATGTGGTAAATATTAATATATCTAACCCATGTAAACAAAATGTTCTTTAGGGTCCTTTTTTTTTAAAAAAAAAAAAGTGTAAAAGAGTCTTACGGACAAAAAGTTTAGGAGCTGCTGCTCTAGAAGAAACATATTTAGAAAGTACAGTACAGGGCTTCCCTTGTGGTGCAGTGGTTAGGAATCCGCCTGCCAATGCAGCGGACACCGGTTCAAGCCTTGGTCTGGGAGGATCCCACATGCGGCGGAGTGGCTGGGTCCGTGCACCACAACTACTGAGCCTGCGCTCTAGAGCCCGCGTGCCTAGGACCCGTGCTCCGCAGCAAGAGAAGCCACCTCAGTGTAAAGCCCGTGCACCGCAGCAAGGGTTAGCCCCCGCTCCCGTCAACTAGAGAAAAGCCCAAGTGCAGCAATGGAGACCCAGTGCAGCCAAAAATAAAATAAATAAATTTTTTAAAAAACCACCATTCACTTCAAAAAAAAAAGTACTGTACATGTTAGGACAGAGAAATTGAAATTGCATGTTTTTGAAAGTGCATTAAGTGGTCTACACTTGGTAGACAAAGAAGCAATTTCTTTAGTGTCCATTGTTAGCTCTTAATCAGATATCAAATATATTCATTTGAATTGAGTGTCTTTCTCAAATCATTTATAATTGAGACACTTACTTGTATAACATTGCTAGTGTTTACTGAGGTTAACATGATACTAATGTGATCATTTACTTGAGAATTGTAGACCTTTATGAGCTATGTTCAAATTGTAGACCTTTATAAGCTATAGAGATATGATAAATGTTATTAGTTGACTACCTACTTAATTGCCTAATGTATTCATTTTTAAGTGAACTCTTAATGGAGTCCATGGACTTACTTTACTGCTGAGAATTTGGTAGATATGTTGTTTCCTGGGACCCGTGGACTGTCTTATTTATGTAGTCAGGGGTAAATGTTGAATGCAGTTCTATTCCAAGGCCTAGTTATAGGGTTTGGTGAATAGATACTAAAGTTGAAAATATCTAAATGTATGTTTTTCTGAATCTCTCTCTGCAGGATGACGTAGCTTTGCCAAAGACTTAGAAGCTAAGCAGAAAATGAGCTTAACATCCTGGTTTTTGGTGAGCAGTGGAGGCACTCGCCACAGGCTGCCACGAGAAATGATTTTTGTTGGAAGAGATGACTGTGAGCTCATGTTGCAGGTAATTGCATCTGCCTTCTGTATGTGTCTATTCGAAACCTGGAACTGACATGAAACATTTTTCTACTCCTTTGGAGAGCAACTCTACTTAACATTTGAACTTTCCGGCTCTCCCTCTTTAAGCTCTAGTTACTAGTTTAATAAATTTTCTCCCCCTTGTATCCTTTAAAAATAAGTTCTAAGTCTTGGAGATTATATTTTGAAAAATGGGAGCTTTGAGTAGAGAAGTTTGTCTTTAAGAAGTAAGAAGTTTCACATTATACACTTCTAAAATAGACTTGTAAATAATTCATAAAATTAGCATAGCATGAAGTAAAACTGAATTTTAATCATGGGTACTTAATTGATACTGGAATTAATCTCTTTTTCTTTTAGAGGTTTTCATTATGATATCTTCCAGTAGTTTGAGCATACAGATTGTTGGCATTTACTGAATTATGTATAAAGGAGTTACTTTTAAAACATACTTTGAAGATTTTTTTTAAAATTTATTTATTTTTTAATTTATTTATTTTTGGCTGTGTTGGGTCTTCGTTGCTGCACGGGCTTTCTCTAGTTGCAGTGAGTGGGGGCTCCTCTTTGTTGCGATGCGCGGGCTTCTCATTGTGGTAGCTTCTCTTGTTGCAGAGCACGGGCTCTAGGCGCAGGGGTTTCAGTAGTTATGGCTTGCGGGCTCTAGAGCGCAGGCTCAGTAGTTGTGGCACACGGGCTTAGTTGCTCCGCGGCATTTGGGATCTTCCCGGACCAGGGCTCGGGCCCCTGTCCCCTGCGTTGGCAGGCGGATTCTTAACCCCTGCGCCACCAGGGAAGCCTTTTAAAGATGTTTTTGAGCAAAGTAATTAGAAAAATGGATCCCCAGGTTTTTGAGATTTAGTTACTTTAATAGGTCCAGACAATCTAGAATAGTCTTATCCCCTTGCCCTCCCCCCTTTGGTTGGTTAAAAACTGTAAACAAGTACTTAGAATAGAGAGATTTGTTCTGTTAGCCCAGTGTTTCTCAACTGGCGTGATCCTGCCTCCCCCCAACTCCCCCAAAAGATATTTGGCAGTATTTGGAGACATTTTGATTTTTTTTTTTAAGAGACTGTTGATTTTTTTTTTTAATTTAGTCATTTATTTATTTATTTAGGCTGCCCCAGGTCTTAGTAGCGGCACATGGGATCTTCGTTGCTGCATGCAGAATCTTTAGTTGCAGCATGCAGACTTCTTAGTTGCAGGATCTTTAGTTGCACTGGGATCTAGTTCCCTGACCAGGGATTGAACCTGGGCCCCCTGCATTGGGAGCACAGAGTCTTACCCACTGGACAACCAGGGAAGTCCCCATTTTGATTATTGTGCATGGTAGAGGGTTGGAGGTGGTTGCTACTGACAGTCAGTAGGCAAAGGTCAAGAGACCAGGGGTGGTTGCAAACATCCTACAGTATATAACATACTTCTTCATACCCCCTATACCGCCCCCACCAAACACACCCAACAAAGAATTATTTGGCCAAAAATATCAGTAGTGCTGAGACTGAGAATCCCTACATTGTCCCCAGAAAAGTCAGATTTGCATATGTTTACGTACGTTTTTACTTTAAAATTAAAGAACTTATTTTATAGTTTTGAGATAGTAAAAGTAAAGCCACTATATAGCTATATGAGTTACATGTATAATGAAACCTTATTTAAAGAAATTCAATGAGAGAAATAGAATAGTACAGAGATTTTTCTGGGCTCCTCAGTGAGATGGAGTAGTGAGACTAGCAACTGAGAAGAAGGCAGTAATGATTCTGTTTGCATATAGGCCCCTTGTAACTGAAACATATCTTAGGTTCAAACTGGGGGGAACTAATTCATTAGAGAGTGGAAGAGGTACTTTCTATGTGGCATTTGTATCAACCAGCAGAGCAGTATCTTAGGAAATGTGGGAATGGCTGTTTAGGAACTTGCAGAATAAATCTTTTCTTACATGGAGATAAGATTAAGAGACGTGACTGGTAAGGTGTCTGTGTCCTGGATTATGTGTAACAAATGTAAGTTGTCTGACAATTTGTGAGGTGGAGGGAGGAAGCTGAGAATCCAAGGAGACCAAGATGGGTTCCAGTTCACAGGACACACCATCAGAGAGGAAAGAGCTACACAGAGAAAGAACTCTGTGGAGGATTACCCTTGAGTATGCAGTTGAGTACTGATCAGCACACATATGTGAAGAAACTACCCAAGGGCAGGGGAAAAAATCCCACTCAAATTAGAGTTAACAGGACCCGGCACTAACAGGGTCAGGAATGGTGCCTGTTGCTAACAGCCAGACTGGAAAACCTCACAATTCACAGGGCATTGGTCTCTGCCCCTTAGTAGTGGGGAAATAATTAACCCTAGTCTGACTTCTACTCTTATCTCAATCTTTTTTTTTTTTTTTTTTTTTGTGGTATGCGGGCCTCCCTCTGTTGCGGCCTCCCCCGTTGCGGAGCACAGGCTCCAGACGCGCAGGCTCAGCGGCCATGGCTCACGGGCCCCGCCGCTC
>NC_041217.1:55659882-55665169 GCF_002837175.3 Physeter macrocephalus
GCGCGAACCCAGTTCCCCTGCATCGGCAGGCGGACGCGCAACCACTGCGCCACCAGGGAAGCCCATATCTCAATCTTAAAAACAATACTCAAAAGGGTCACACTGTTTTTAAGTAACTTAGCTGTGTCCCAGACCAAAGTTCAAGAATATTTATAGGAATACAGAAATACAAAGGTAAAATTCCCTGTGTTGGTTAGCCAATAAAAAATTATCAGGCCTGTAAAGAAGCAGGAAAATGTGACCCATAATGAAGATTGATTAAAGATTTTTTGTTTCTGAAGAGTTTGGCAAAGTTTGGCAAAATTTTAAAATGGCAAAACAATCTTGAAAAAGAAGAATAAAGTTGCACAACTCACACTTCTCAACTTAAAATTTATTACAAAGCTAGCAATACTGGAATAAGGGTAGATGTACAGACAAATGGAACAGAATGAAGAGTTCAGAAGGAAACCCATATATGTATGGCTGTTACGGTTTGAATTGTGTCCCCCCCCTCAAAAGATGTATCAAAGTCCTAATATCCCATACTTGTGAATGTGATCTTATTAGGAAATAGGGTCTTTGAGGATGTGATCAAGTTAAGATGAAGTCATTAGGGTGGACCTTAAGCCAATACAACTTGGTGTCATATGGTGAGGAGACGACAGACACAGAGAGAAGACAGCTATGTAAAGATAGAAGCAGAGATTAAGAGTTATGCTACCAGAAGCTAAGGAAACCTGGGGCTACCAGAAACTGGAAGAGGCAAGGAAGGATTCTTCCCTGGAACTTCTGGAGGAAACATGGCCCTGCCAACTCCTTGATTTTGGACTTCGTGAATCCAGAACTTTGAGAGAATAAACTTGGACTGTTTTAAGCCACTCAATTTATGGTACTTTGTTATGGCAGCCCAAGGAAACTGCTACAGTAGGTTTTTGAGAAGGGTGCCAAGTCCATTCAGTAGAGGAAAGAGTGGTCTTTCCAACAGATAAAGCTAGGACAACCGGATTTCTACATGTAAAAGAATGAATTTGGACCCCTACCTTACAACATATATAAAAACTAACTCAAAATGGATCAGTGACCTGAATATAAGAGCCAAAGCCATAAAACTCTTAGAAGAAATCATAGGGATAAATCGTCATGACCTTGGATTTGGCAGTGGATTCTTAGATATGATACCAATAGCACAATCAACAAAAGAAAAAGTAGGTAAATTGGACTTCATCAAAATTAAAAACTTGTGCATCTAAGGAGACTATCAAGAGAGGAAAAAGACAGCTCTCAGAATTGGAGAAAATATTTACAAAACCATACATATCTTATAATATCCAGAGTATATAAAGAACTCTTACAACTCAACAACAAATATACAAACAACCCCCTTAAAAAATGGTCAAAAGACTTGAGTAGACATTTCTCCAAAGAAGATATAAAAATGGCTAATAAGCACATGAAAGTCACTCAACATCATTTGTCATTAAGAAATGCAGATCAGAACTGCAATGAAATACTGCTTCATATCTACTGGGATGGCAGTAATGTTAAAAAAAACAAAAAAGAAGAAGATAAGTATTGGTAACGGTGTGGAGAAATTGAAATTCTTGTACTTTGCTGGTGGGAATGTGTAAAATGGGGTAGCCACTGTGGAAAACAATTTAGTTCCTCAAAAAGCTAAACAGAATTATCATATGACCCAGTAATTCCACTAGTAGGTTATACCCAGAATAATTGAAAGCTAGGACTCAAACAGATACTTGTATTTAAGTCAGTGTTCATTATAGTGTTATTCACAGTAGCCAAAAGGTGACAACAACCCGTGTCCAGCAGCAGATGAAGGGATAAACAAAATGCAGTATATATCAATACATATAATGGATTATTATTCAGTTACAAAAAGAAACGAAGTTTGAATACATGCTGCAACAGAAATGAACCTTGAAAGCATTATGCTAAATGAAATAGCCAGAAACAAATGACAAATATTGTATGATTCCACTTACATGAAATATCTAAAACAAGCAAATTCATAGAGATACAAAGTAGACTAGTGGTTACCAGTGGCTGGAGGAAGGAGGGTTGAAGAGTTATTGCTTTACAGTTACAGTTTCTGTTTGGAGTGATGAAAAAATTTTGGCAAGGGGTATGGTTTGGGGTGTTAAATTTTGGAATCGGATGTTGTGCAATGGTGATGATTGCACAACATTGTAAATTTAATTAATGCCACTGAATCGTACAACGAAAATGGTTAAAATGACAAATATTATGTTATATATATTTTACCACAGTGAAAAATCTAGAGGGAAATCAATGGCAATAGAATTTTAAAATCTTTGCATCGATTGAGGTATTATAATCAAAATAATGCCTTTATAACAGAAATTTAAAGAAAATCAATAATTTTTAAAGCACAAAAACCACTATTACCACTATAAGAAGTCAAAAATTAAAATAACATTTTTATTCAAAATTCATCAATGTGTCTGATGCGGGCATCTATTCTACTTATGACTATTTTTAAATTTATGCTTTATTTTAAAAATAAAATATAAAGTTGGTGAAACTCCATGATCAGGCAAGAAAAAAACCAGTTTTGACCTGTTCCTCAGACTCCACCTCTAAAGATACTTCTGCCCTTTATCTGATAGGAGCATACTCCTTTTAGCACTGCCCTAGACACAGTGTATTCTCTGAAAAAGTTCCATGATTTGATCGCCATGATGGTTACCTGGTAGTCAGAATCAGTGCTACAAATTAATGGAAATCTTCTTAGTACAGAAAGACACATCTTTTGTATGGAAGTAAGAACAAGTATTAGCAAATTGTATTTAGTTTTTAAATGGTTTAGTCGAGGAGCTTTGAGGTGGCGAAAGAGTAAGACGTGGAGATCACCTTCCTCCCCACAAATACATCAGAAATACATCTACATGTGGAACAATCCCTACAGAACACCTACTGAATGCTAGCAGAAGACCTCAGACCTCCCAAAAGTCAAGAAACTCCCCCACGTACCTGGGTAGGGCAAAAGAAAAAACAGAGGCAAAAGAGTAGGGATGGGACCTGCACCAGTGGGAGGGAGCTGTGAAAGAGGAAAGGTTTCAACACACTAGGAAGCCCCTTCTGGGGCAGAGACTGTGGGTGGCGGAGTGGGGGAGCGTTGGAGCCACGGAGGAGAGCTCAGCAACAGGGGTGCGGAGGGCAAAGTGGAGAGATTCCCGCATGGAGGATCGGTGCCGACCAGCACTCACCAGCCCGAAAGGCTTGTCTGCTCACCCGCCAGGACGGGTGGAGGCTGGGAGCTGTGGCTCGGGCTTCAGTTGGATCGCAGGGAGAGGAATGATGTTGGCTGTGTGAACACAGCCTGAAGGGGGCTAGTGCGCCACGGCTAGCCTGGAGGGAGTCCAGGAAAAAGTCTGGAGCTGCGGAAGAGGCAAGAGACTTTTTCGTGCCTCTTTGTTTCCTGGTGCGTGAGGAGAGGGGATTCAGAGCGCCGCTTAAAGGAGCTACAGAGATGGGCGCGAGCTGCGGCTATCAGCACGGACCCCAGAGACGGGCGTGAGATGCTAAGGCTGCTTCTGCATCCACCAAGAAGCCTGTGTGCAAGCGCAGGTCACTATCCACACCACCCCTTCCGGGAGCCTGTGCAGCCCACCACTGCCAGGGTCCCATGATCCAGGGACAACTTCCCCCAGAGAACACACAGCGCACCTCAGGCTGGTGCAACATCACACTGGCCTCTGCCGCCACAGGCTCTCCCAGCATTCCATACCCCTCCCGCCCCCTGGCCTGAGTGAGCCAGGGCCCCCGAATCAGCTACTCATTTAACCCCATCCTGTCTGAGTGAAGAACAGGCGACCTACACGCAGAGGCAGGGACAAATCCAAAGCTGCAACACAGGAGCTGTGTGAACAAAGAGAAACGGAAATCTCTCCCAGCAGCCTCAGGAGCAGCGGATTAAATCTCCACAGTCAACTTAATGTACCCTGCATCTGTGGAATACCTGAATAGACAACAGATCATCCCAAATTGAGGAGGTGGACTTTGGAAGCAACGATATATATATTTTTTTCGCTTTTTCTCTAAGTGTGTATGTGTATGCTTCTATGTGTGATTTTGTCAGTATAGCTTTGCTTTTACCATTTGTCCTAGGGTTCTGTCTGTCTTTTTTTAGTAGTTTTTAGTGCTTCTTATCATCGGTGGGTTTGTTTTTTGGTTTGGCTGCTCTCTTCTTTCTTTCTTTTTCATTTATTACTTTAAAAATATATTTTTTTAAATTTTTATTTTTTATTTTAATAACTTTTTATTTTAATTTTATTTTACCTTCTTTCTTTCTTTCTTTCTTTCTTTCTCTCTTTCTCTCTTTCTTCTCCCTTTTATTCTGAGCCGTGTGGATGACAGGCTCTTGGTGCTTCAGCCAGGTATTAGGAACATACATATCGATAATTACCTTAAATGTAAATGGATTAAATGCTCCAACCAAAAGACATCAACTGGCCAAATGGATACAAGAACAACACCCATATACATGCTGTCTGCAAGAGACCCACTTCAGACCTAGGGACATATACACACTGAAAGTGAGGGGATGGAAAAACATATTCCATGCAAAGGGAAATCAAAAAAAAGCTGGAGTAGCAATTCTCATAGGAGAAAAAATAGAGACAAAATAGACTTTAAAACAAAGACTATTACAAGACACAAAGAAGGACACTACCTAAAGATCAAGGGATCAATCCAAGAAGATATAACAATTGTAAATATTTATGCACACAACATAGGAGCACCTGAATACATAAGGCAAATACTAGCAGCCATAAAAGGGGAAACCGAGAGTAACAGAATCATAGTAGGGAACTGTTAACACCCCACTTGCACCAATGGACAGATCATCCAAAATGAAAATAAATAAGGAAACACAAGCTTTAAATGATATAGTAAAGAAGATGGACTTAATTGATATTTATAGGACATTCCATCCACAACCAACAAAATACACTTTCTTCTCAAGTGCTCATGGAAGATTTTCCAGGATAGATCATATCTTGGGTCACAAATCAAGCCTTGCTAAATTTAAGAGAATTGAAATCATATCAACTGTCTTTTCTGACCACAATGCTATGAGACCTAGATATCAATTACGGGAAAAAATCTGTAAAAAATAAAAACACATGGAGGGTAAACAATACACTACTTAATAACCAAGAGATCACTGAAGAGATCAAAGAAGAAATCAAAAAATACCTAGAAACAAATGACAATGAAAACATGACGACCCAAAACCTATGGGATGCAGCAAAAGCAGTTCTAA
>NC_041217.1:55665217-55669262 GCF_002837175.3 Physeter macrocephalus
ACGACCCCAAACCTATGGGATGCAGCAAAAGCAGTTCTAAGAGGGAAGTTTATAGCAATACGATCCTACCTTAAGAAACAAGAAACATCTCAAATTAAAAGCTAACCTCACACCTAAAGCAGTTAGAGAAAGAACAACAAAAAAAACCCCAAAGTTAGCAGAAGGAAAGAAATCATAAAGGTCAGATCAGAAATAAATGAAAAAGAAATGAAGGAAATGATAGCAAAGATCAATAAAACTAAAAGCTGGTTCTTTGAGAAGATAAACAAAATTGATAAACCATTAGGCAGACTCATCAAGAAAAAGAGGGAGAAGACTCAAATCAATAGAATTAGAACTGAAAAAGGAGAAGTAACAAGTGACACTGCAGAAATATAAAGGATTTTGAGAGAGTACTACAAGCAACTCTATGCCAATAAAATGGACAACCTGTAAGAAATAGACAAATTTAGAAATGCATAACCTTCCAAGACTGAACCAGGAAGAAATAGAAAATATGAACAGATCAATCACAAGCACTGAAATTGAAACTGTGCTTAAAAATCTTCCAAGAAACAAAAGCCCAGGACCAGCTGGCTTCAGAGGCGAATTCTATCAAACATTTAGAGAAGAGCTAACACCTATCCTTCTCATACTCTTCCAAAATATAACAGAGGGAGGGACACTCCCCAACTAATTCTACAAGGCCACCATCATCCTGATACCAAAACCAAAGATATCACAAAGAAAGAAAACTACAGGCCAATATCACTGATGAACATAGATGCAAAAATCCTCAACAAAATACTAGCAAACAGAATCCAACAGTACATTAAAAGGATCATACACCATGATCAAGTGGGGTTTATCCCAGGAATGCCAGGATTCTTCAGTATACACAAGTCAATCAATGTGTTACATCATATTAACAAATTGAATGAGAAAAACCATATGATCATCTCAATAGATGCAGAGAAAGCTTTTGACAGAATTCAATACCCATTTGTGATAAAAACCCTCCAGAAAGTAGGCATAGAGGGACCTTGCCTCAACATAAAAAAGTCCATATATGACAAACCCACAGCTAACATCGTCCTCAGTGGTGAAAAATTGAAACCATTTCCACTGAGATCAGGAGCAAGACAAGGTTGCCCACTCTCACCACTATTATTCAACATAGTTTTGGAAATTTTAGCCACAGCAATCAGAGAAGAAAAAGAAATAAAGGAATATAAATTGGAAAAGGAGAAGTAAAGCTATCACTGTTTGCAGATGACATGATACTATACATAGAGAATCCTAAAGATGCTATCAGAAAACTAGAGCTAATCAATGAATTTGGTAAAGTTGCAGGATACAAAATTAATGCACAGAAATCTCTTGCATTCCTGTATAGTAATGATGAAAAATCTGAAAGTGAAGTTAAGAAAATACTCCCATTTACCATTGCAACGAAAAGAATAAAATATCTAGGAATAAACCTACCTAAGGAGACAAAAGACCTGTATGCAGAAAACTATAAGACACTGATGAAAGAAATTAAAGATGATACAAATAGATGGAGAGATATACCATGTTCTTGGATTGGAAGAATCAACATTGTCAAAATGACTCTACTACCCAAAGCAATCTACAGATTCAGTGCAATCCGTATCAAACTACCCAATGGCATTTTTCACAGAACCAGCACAAAAAATTTCACAATTTGTGTGGAAACACAAAAGACCCTGAATAGCCAAAGCAATCTTGAGAAAGAAAAATGGAGCTGGAGGAATCAGACTCCCTGATTTCAGACTCCCTGACTTCAGACTATACTACAAAGCTATAGTAATCAAGACAGTATGGTGTTGCACAAAAACAGAAATAATAGATCAGTGGAACGAGATAGAAAGCCCAGAGATAAACCTGCGCACATATGGTCACCTTATCTTTGATAAAGGAGGAAAGAATATACAGTGGAGAAAAGACAGCCTCTTCAATAAGGCGTGCTGAAAAAACTGGACAGCTACATGTAAAAGAATGAAATTAGAACACTCCCTAACACCATACACAAAAATAAACTCAAAATGGGTTAAAGACCTACATGTAACACCAGACAATATCAAACTCTCAGAGGAAAACATAGGCAGAACACTCTATGACATAAATCACAGTAAGATCCTTTTTGACCCAGCTCCTAGAGAAATGGAAATAAAAACAAAAATAAACAAATGGGACCTAATGAAACTTAAAAGCTTTTGCACAGCAAAGGAAACCATAAACAAGACCAAAAGACAACCCTCAGAATGGGAGAAAATATTTGCAAATGAAGCAACTGACAAAGGATTAATCTCCAAAATTTACAAGCAGCTCAATATAAAAAAAAAAAAAATCCAAAAATGGGCAGAAAACCTAAATAGACATTTCTCCAAAGAAGATATACAGATTGCCAACAAGCACATGAAAGAATTCTCAACATCATTAATCATTAGAGAAATTCAAATCAAAAATACAATGAGATATCATCTCACACCGGTCAGAATGGCCGTTTTCAAAAAAATCTACAAACAATAAATGCTGGAGAGCGTGTGGAGAAAAGGGAACTGTCTTGCACTGTTGGTGGGAATGTAAATTGATACAGCCAGTATGGAAAACAGTATGGAGGTTCCTTAAGAAACTAAAAATAGAATTACCATATGATCCAGCAATCCCACTACTGGGCATATACCCTGAGAAAACCATAATTCAAAAAGGGTCATGTACCACAATGTGCATTGCAGCTCTATTTACAATAGCCAGGGCATGGAAGCAACCTAAGTGTCCATCAACAGGTGAACGGATAAGAAGATGTGGCACATATATACAATGGAATATTACTCAGCCATAAAAAGAAACGAAATTGAGTTATTTGTAGTGAGGTGGATGGACCTAGAGTCTGTCATACAGAGTGATTTAAGTCAGAAAGAGAAAAACAAATACCCTATGCTAACATATATATATGGAATCTAAAAAAAAAATGGTCATGAAGAACCTAGGGGTAAGACCAGCATAAAGACGCAGACCTACTAGAGAATGGACTTGAGGATACGGGGAGGGGGAAGGGTAAGGTGGGACAAAGTGAGAGAGTTGCATGGACATATATACACTACCAAATGTAAAATAGATAGCTAGTGGGAAGCAGCTGCATAACAGGGAGATCAGCTCGGTGCTTTGTGACCACCTAGAGGGGTGGGATATAGGGAGTGTGGGAGGGCGGGAGATGCAAGAGGGAAGAGATATGGGGATATATGTATATGTATAACTGATTTACTTTGTTATAAAGCAGAAAGTAACACACCATTGTAAAGCAATTATACTCCAATAGAGATGTTAAAAGAAAAAAAAGAAAGGCAAAGCCATAAAAAGTAAAATAAATAAATAAATAAATAAATGGTTTAGTCTTTCATAGAATATTAGTGAAATAAATGGATTATTTAAAACTTACTATTCTTTTTATATTATTTCTGAAAAGTGAACTTAGCTCACGTGTATAGAAGTGGAGACTTACAAGTATATAAATATTAGTGAAATATATTTGTTTTGAAAACTTAGAGCTCTAGAGTTGATGAAGTTATTTTTTCATTTTAAGGCGTTATGTAGATGAAATGGTACTACGTTGGTTAGATCAGTTGTTGTGATAAGTAAAATTGTTAGAAATACAAATAATTACTATTTTCTTTTTTTTTCTTTTTTTTTTAACATCTTTATTGGAGTATAACTGTTTTACAATAGTGTGTTAGTTTTTGTCGGAAAAGATACTTGATACGATTTCAATTTTCTTAAATTTGCCAAGGCTAGATTTGTGACCCAATATATGATCTATCCTGGAGAATGTTCCATGAGCACTTGAGGAAAATGTGTATTCTGTTGTTTTTGGATGAAATGTCCTATAAATATCAATTAAGTCCATCTTGTGTAATGTATCATTTAAAGCTTGTGTTTCCTTATTTATTTTCATTTTGGATGATCTGTCCATTGGTGAAAGTGGGGTGTTAAAGTCCCCTACTATGATTGTGTTACTGTCAATATCCCCTTTTATGGCTGTTAG
>NC_041217.1:55671397-55706612 GCF_002837175.3 Physeter macrocephalus
TTCTCCCGGGGAAGCTGTCCCTGGATCCCGGGACCCTGGCAGTGGCGGACTGCACGAGCTCCCGGGAGGGGCGGTGTGGAGAGTGACCTGTGCTTGCACACAGGCCTCTTGGTGGCGGCAGCACCAACCCTAGCGTCCCACGCCCGTCTCTGCTGTCTGAGCCGACAGTCGCGGCTCACGCCCATTTCTGGAGCTCCTTTACGCGGTGCCCTTAATCCCCTCTCCTCGCGCCCCAGGAAGCAAAGAGGCAAGAAAAAGTCTCCTGTCTCTTCGGCAGCTCCGCGCGCGTTTCTGGAGCTCCTTTACGCGGTGCGCTTAATCCCCTCTCCTCTCGCACCAGGAGACAAAGAGGCAAAAAAAAAGTCTCTTGTCTCCTCGGTAGCTCCGCGCCCGTTTCTGGCGCTCCTTTAAGCGGCACGCTTAAACCCCTCTCCTCGCGTACCAGGAAGCAAAGAGGGTAGAAAAGGTCTCTTGTCTCTTAGGCAGCTCCAGACTTCAACCGGACTCCCTCCCGGCTAGCCGTGGCGCACTAGCCCCTTCAGGCTGTTTTCACTCTGTTGGTAGCCTTATTATGATTTTAGGCAGCCTCTCTGCTAATGGATGGAGCTGTAGACCTGTCTTGCTCTTTGTTGGGGATAGGGTGTCCAGCACTGTTCGTTGCTGGTCCTTGAGTGGAGCTGGGTCTTGGTGTTGAGATGGAGATCTCTGGGAGATTTTCACCGTTTGATATAGCGTGGAACTGGGAGGTCTCTTGTGGACCAGTGTCCTGAGCGCCAAGGGCCTTTAATCCACACAGCCAGGTACGTGGGGGGTTTCTTGCCTTTTGTGAGGTCTGAGGTCTTCTGCCAGCGTTCGGTGGGTGTTCTATAGGAGAAGTTCCACGTGTAGCTGTATTTCTGATGTATCTGTGAGGAGGAAGGTGATCTCCGTGTCTTACTCTTCCGCCATCTTACCTCGATCTCCCTATTTGCTTTTTAATGAGTAAATAAAAGAAGATCTTTAAAATTTTGTTAACCTAATTTAGCATTTATGGTTTAAACCGTTTATTTTTTATTTTTTTTGCGGTACACAGGCCTCTCATTGTTGTGGCCTCTCCCGTTGCGGAGCACAGGCTCAGCGGCCATGGCTCACGGGCCCAACCGCTCCGTGGCATGTGGGATCTTCCCAGTGGGCACAAACCGGTGTCCCCTGCATCGGCAGGCGGACTCTCAACCACTGCACCACCAGGGAAGCCCCAAAACCCTTTCTTTTTAACATACAGGAAACAACTGGTTAGTTGTTAGTTTTTAGAATCTCTGCTTCTGAATAATTTTCAGTAGTTTCTTACCTGTAAAGATTTCAACTACAAATAGATTTACCGACATTGTAAACAATACTTTGATGATAATGTAGCTTAAAACCCAGTGCAAAATGGAAACAGATGATCCATGAGGTCATATGCTCTGTTTGATTACAATTACATTTTTTTGTTAATTATGACAAAAAAAATGTTTTGAATTTTTTTTTGTTGTTATTTCATCTCATTCCAAAAAAGGTAGTCTAAAGAATGTGGTAATTGAGAAGAAAATGTGCTTGGATATTAAAGAGTTGGTGATTAAACAAGGGATTCTGGAATTCGAGTTTTGTTTCTGCCACTTACCTTGGAAGGCTTTAGCAAATTAATGAACTTGCTGTGCTTGTTTGTCGTGCTATAGAAAGATGATTATACAATGCTATGTTCCATAAGACATATTATGTAAAATAAATCTTAGAGAGCCGTGAATGAAAGGTATAAAGTATAATTATTGGGTAAAGATTATACCGTTTTGTGTGTGTGTGACACACAATATTACTACTATTAAAAGTACCATGCAGTTGAATAATACTTTCTCTTGTTCTCAGTGTTCATTTATGTTAGTTCAATTGTTCCTCAAGAATTTCTTAAAGATATAATTACCTCCATTTTACAGATGATAAAATTAAGATTCAGAAAGACTTAGTCACTGTGTTTCATTACAATATATTGGATTCCTCTGTATACAAGTTGAGTTGCATTTTGAAAAAGGTTCATATCTAAATTCTAATTTTATTCTCATAAATTTTTTTAGTTGTACCAAATGCATGAATTTTGCTCTATTTGGAGAATCATCATCATACTAATTAAATAGTTTTCCTAATGCATAATAGAAAATATAATAAAATTATATTTGACTCACTGTTTTAATATTTTAATTTTTGTATTATGTATTAACAACAGAATGT
Source organism: Physeter macrocephalus (assembly GCF_002837175.3). Classification (NCBI taxonomy): domain Eukaryota; kingdom Metazoa; phylum Chordata; class Mammalia; order Artiodactyla; family Physeteridae; genus Physeter; species Physeter macrocephalus. Next base: position 55,673,639 of record NC_041217.1, read on the forward strand.
TTTGACGATCATAGGTTAGTAATTTTCATCTATCCTTTGGAGCACATAGCAAAGGATAAATCACTGTTTATTACTATGATTGTAAAAACGCAACTGAACTTTTACAGAATCTTTCAGCTACACTATCTTTTAACAAAATTTTTTTTTAATTATTTTTTTATTTTTGGCTGTGTTGGGTCTTCGTTGCTGCGCGCAGGCGTTCTCTAGTTGCGGCAAGCGGGGGCTACTCTTTGTTGCGGTGTGTGGGCTCCTCATTGCAGTGGCTTCTCTGGTTGCACAGCACTGGCTCTAGGCGCCACAGGCTTCAGTAGTTGCGGCTCGTGGGCTCAGTAGTTGTGGCTCATGGGCTCTAGAGCTCAGACTCAGTAGTTGTGGCACACGGGCTTAGTTGCTCTGCGGCATGTGGGATCTTCCCGGACCAGGGCTCAAACCCGTTTCCCTGCATTGGCAGGCGGATTCTTAACCATTGTGCCACCAGGGAAGATCCTTTTTTAAAATTTTTAAATGATGAGACATACAGTGGCAATCTTTCTCTTTTTAGTTTTTTCTTAACATATGTATCCATGTATTTGTGTCTTTTTCTCTCATATTTTTAGTAGGAAAGAGAAATAATAGCCACTTCATATCCAATGTGTATACAGATAGGGTCTCTCTGTCCTTTAAGGCTTAGAGTCTAGTAGAAGGATATGTGTATGTAAATAAGTGAGTATAAACAGTATGATACAGGACAGTGATGGGAGTTGGTATGGGGTACAGAAAAAAGAGATTGGTCAGTTCTGCCTGCAAGGAAATGTGAAATCTGGAAAGACTTCTGGAGGAGATGGCTTTAGCTGAATTATCTTAAAAGATGAATAAATGGTTTCTGGAAGGTTAGAGTATGGTTGAGTGCATGGTATTGAAGATAGCATGGCATTCAGTGTCTATTTAGGTAAATTAAAATAGTTCCTTGTGTTTGTATATAAGATGTGAAGGCAAACGTTTTGAGAGATTAAGACTTGGGCATTAGAAGAGGCCAGATCTTGGCAGGCCTTGTGTACCATATTAAAGACTTGGTGTATCGTACCTTGGCCAGTAAGAGGATTGAGGAGTTTTTAAGCAGAGCGATATTGCCTTTTCAGATGCTTCCCATGCATTTAATCCTCACAAAAAAAGTCTGTGAGCTAGGTATACCTTTTTGTAGAATGCTTATACAAAGATTAGTAATTTTACCAAGGTCCCACAACTGGCAAGTGGCTGGACCAGTTCTTTTTGACTCCAACACCTGTGCTTTAAACTACTATTCTATATTACTGCTCAGGATTAGAGATTGGAATTGGTATAAGCAGTTAGATGATTATAATAATCTAGGAAGAGACGGTTAAGTTCTAAGGAAGAGAGTATCATTTAAAATGAAGAAAAGAAGACAGAGCAGGAGAGAGATTGAAAATAGAAAGCTGTGCTTTCTAGTTTTATATAATGAATGAGGGAGAGAAAAAGAATGTAAGACCTAGCCTTTCTGGCATGGAAATAGATGAAGTAGCAGTTCAGGAGGTGTACTTTTGGGGAATAAGATAATGAGTTTGAGGTTCCTGAGGGATACCCAGATTGATATATTAAACAGAAAACTGGAAATAAATATATGAAGCTAAGCAGAATAGTCCATGAAGAAGGTAGAGATTTGGGGATTAGGAGCATAAAGGGAATAGTTGAAGCCAGTGGGGAATCTAGGTTATGTAGAGAAGAAAGTAAAGTCAGAGTTATAGGATGTGGTTGCTTGGGAGAAAAGGAAGGGGTCAGAATATTAGATGTCTTGCTGTTGTCAAAGGACTTAGGTAATATACTAGTAAATTATTGTAAATAATTGAGGAAACTGGAAGAATAGGAGAATGTAGTCACAGAGAAATACTATGGCTTAGATTCCATAGGTGGAATCAATTTCACATGATAAAGTTTAGCAGTGGGAGTGGTATGACAAGATACGGGTAAGGATTTTGGTTGTGGGAGTAGAGAAGGCTAGATTTTTATATGGGTTATCTACAGAGACATTTAAAATCAACCATGAAGAAGTAGGAATTTGAATTTACCATTACCCCAAAACTTAAGTCAAAAAGTTAGAATGACCGCACATGATTGCAGCAACCTGGGAGGTGAGAGTGTGTGTGTGTGTGTGTAAATAGTGTGTATGTATCTTTATTTATACTTATATATAGGTGGATAACAAGAACTTCAGAAAAGTAAAAAGTTTTTTTCATTGGAGGAGGAAAGTAATGGTCTAGAAGCCACAATAGTAGACTGGACTGCAGTTCAGACTGCATCTCTGAACTCAACAGAATATTGGATTTAGGAGGATATCATCCACTTTAAAGGAATGTCGTGGAAATAGTGTTCTTGGGGGAAAGCCAGATTTTAAAGGAAGGAAGTAGGAGATAACCCTAAGAGCTTGAGAATGAAGAGGCGTTTCAAGTAAGGAGGATTCTCAAAAGAGTGTAGTGTAAAAGCCTTGGAAGAGGGTCTTTGTAGAAAGTAAAACTTACGAGGGAAGAGGCATAGGCTCTTGTGGGGGAAACGACTATAAGGGGATAGTGACTTGAGAGTCTTGCGTTCTTACCAAAGGCGTAAGATGGAACAAATAAGAGATCTGGTCAAAATTGACTATCTTTGTGATTTAAACCTGGACCAGCTAAGGGTTTTCCATTAGTATTAGAAATTTGATGAAGTTAGCTGTCTTTGTCAGAGTTTAAATTATATGTTTCTGAGAGATTATTAAATTTTTATTGAAAAGCTCAAATGGGTTGTGAAAATTAAGTTGCAGTGCACCTTCTCCTGGCTCAGTTTAATCTAGAGGAAGTGTGAATTTATCTGGAAATGAAAGTGGTTTAATGCTTGTGTGGTTAGATGTAAATAACAAATCTTTTTTATTCCCTCAGTTTTTCTTGACCACTTACTTGACATATTATATCTATAATCTTGGTTTCCTGCTTAGTTTCTGTGATGGGTACAGAAACACATTGATACCTTGAATACATTTGATAAATAAGAACAGACATTTTTATTTGCTTTCATTGGCTGTTATTTTTTGAAGAGTTACACAAATGCAGTGACTTATCCTGTGATTTCTAAACCAATGATATCACTTGCCTTGAGTTCATAAGACTAGTCTTCTCAAAAAGTTATTAAGGTCTTTATTAAACAAACAAAAAAAAGATGCTTTTTCTGGTTCCTTATAATGTGCCCACTTCTTCACTCCTCAATCTCCAAAGCTGTAGTGGCATTTCTGTGGACTCTCATTTTCTTAAGTGTGCTCTACGTTTAGTAGTAGGTGTTCTTGTATTATCTACCCCCATAAACGATTTGAGGGCAGGGTGCATGTCAGATTCAGAATATTCCAGGTTACTAGCAAGTTGTAAACTTAGGGAATTGGCTGCTTCAAATTATTTCCCCCTCAAACTGCTTTTTTCTCCATATCTCTGAGCCATGTAGACTTCCCTCAAAAGCCGCCTTTCCCTGACTCTATGAGCAGCCATTTGATTTTTTTCCGCATATCTAATGGTAAATTTTCACTTTCCTTTCTGATTTCTTTTCCTCAAATCTCATTTAGATTTTTTCCCCTTGAATTTCATCACACTCTCTTCTAAGAACTTCTGCCCTTTCTCTGTATTCTCTTCCTCACAGAGAGATTATTTATGGTAGTCTAGTCACTATTTATTTAGAGGTTGCATATACTTGAACTCTCACTTGCCTTAAAACATGTAGAGATTTTTTTTCTTCCTTAGACTAATTCAACTTGATAAATCCACAGTTAGGAGAAATTATTTTTGTAGTCGTGCTTCATTTGCTTCTTAAAACCCTAATAACTGAATTTAGTACTTCATTAATTTAAACAGAGTGACAGTTTAAACATGACAATAAAAACCAAAACAAAGTTTAAGTAACTTTTAGATTTAATTCAGCTGTTTGCAGCAGTCTAATTTGCCATAATAAATGGTTTTTCAGGCAAGCTGTAGAGAAGTAGGGGTAATAGTACTATTCATGAAGTCACTCTTAAATCTGAGATTTGCAGTTTGTCCTAGAGAAATTGAGATTTCAGAAAAAACAAAACACACACCCCCCAGATCAATCTTTAAGAAGAATAAAAGTGTATGTATGATAAATCTTTAGATTTTGTTGGAAGATTGCTTTAGGTCACATATTGTTTCTTCCTAATGTCAGTTATTTTAATATAGAGTTTTGTGTGCTGAAAGGAAAGACCAAAACTTTTTCAATATAGAATTTAAGCTAATTGGGTAAGGGACTTTTAAATTTTCTTAATATTTATTTGGAAAGGATCATTTCAACTAGGATTTATATCTTTATTATTATTTTATTAGCTGCTGACCTTTCCCATTTTTCTAATGTGGCTAGGAGTAAGGCTGGGTTTACTGTTTGTTATAGCTACAAGTGTCAGAGGTTAATATTTCCTATACTGTCCTTGGTTTTTTCTCCCCTGTTGTCTTTGAGTTTCCCTAGAGGCTCCTTCTTATATAGTGTTTTACAGTTTTTTCTATTGTATTGAAACTCCCATTGTAATGGTAATAGTAATAGTTATTTATAAATCCCTGTTGATATGATTGTAAGGTTTGGGAGGAGGGGAAGCATGCTGAAGTACTATTAGTTCTCAGTCTTTGACCTTCACAAGTATATCTCAGCTTTTTTTTGTTCACCTCCTTAGGTGAGACAGGAAGGCTAGATGGGGCTGGAGTTGAGTATTTCCATTCTCCCATGTCAGTTAGGCTCTGGTAAAACCCACACTGGTTGATTTGGGTGAGCTCTGAAAAGTAGTTTTCCTTGAGGACAGGCTGTTGCTGAGGAGAACAGAATGGGTGTATTTCAAAATGACTACTTTCCCCCTCACCATGCCGGAAGCAGGAGAAGATTTTTCTCCAGTCCTCACTCTGAGGTCCTTGTGGGGCTTCTGGAGGTAAAACTCATGAAAAAATGATGTTCCCGCCAATGCTGTGCCCCCAGCAGTTCTTGCTTTCAAGCTAGTTGACATTCAAGTTTCCAGCAATTAATCATTTAACTTTAAGCTTTCCTACCAGTTGGTGGTTGCAGCAGTAGTTTGAACTGCTCGCAGTGAGCTATGATTCTCTGTATTCACCTGTCTCTCCAGATTTCAGAGTGGCAGTTGACCTTATGACCTCAATTTTCTGATGAAACTAAGACAAGTTTTTGATTTTCAGTTTAACTTTTTTCTTGTATGAGGATAGGAACGATGACTTCCAAGCTCCTTACATGCTGGACTGGAAACTGAAAATTATATCTCCTCCCCATTTTGGATGCTTCCTTTGCTTTTAGTATACCAAGGTTCACATAGTAACCCAGTAGTAAATGGTTGTTGAGTTCACATTCAGTGGTTCTCAGACTATTTCTTCCTGTGACTGTAGTGATATTTCCTTTGGATACAAATTTCCAAAGGCTTGTAGTTCATCTCTGAGCTACTTTCATCTGCAGATAACTCACTAAGCTCTGGAGAAAGAGAGTGTATGTGTACTTTAAAAGAGACTTAAAGACTTAAAATTTTCAAAAATCAGTTTGCCATTCTCATTCCTTTTTTTGACTTTCTCTTTCTCTCTTAGATCTCTCCCATGAGTTTTAGAACCCATGTTTTAAGCGAGGATAATTTTATTCAGGAACATATCACATTGTATCACTTAATCTTTGGTATTGAAAGATGTAATTCCTATATGGTAATTTTTCTTACAGTGAGGTATATAAAACATAAAATTATTCACATGATTTCCATATAAGAATTTCAGATTATAAAAAAAAAATTATTGTTGTTCGATACATTCAACAAAGTGAACTGAATTAAATTCTCTCAAAAGTAGAATGTGTGACTTTGGTAGAAAAGAATGTCTTAAAATTTTGGCTGCTTTCCTCTTTGGGAAGAGATGCCAAATTTCTGTTGAATAGTAACAGTTTAAATCTTATTGAGTCTACTTTTACTTTGGTATTTCCCTATATATATCTGCTATCTTATTAACATAAAGTATTTAGACAAAAATCTTTGTTTTTGTTATTTATTCTAGCATTTTCTTGTGTTTATTAACTTAAAGAATATTCTTTCAGTCTCGTAGTGTGGATAAGCAACATGCTGTAATCAATTACGATGCCTCTACTGATGAACATTTGGTGAAAGATTTGGGCAGCCTAAATGGGGTAAGTTAAGAGTTTGCTTTTTGTCTTATTTGAATTTTTGTTTAATATTGTAAGAAAACAAATATAACACAAAATCCTGTTTGTGTTATATTTCCTTTTCTTTAGTTTGCACTTACTTTTAAATGCTTACTAGGTACATAGCACTTTGAGGACCATACAGTAGAATATGAATGTAGCCCATGTTCCCAAGAAATGATGTTGGTAGTAAATACTTAACAGGAATTCAGATGGTTGTTGGTTGTTATTATCCAGTGGTTAAAAAAAGACTTCTTTAAGGAGGTTAAGATGAAAGCTTGCCCTTACTGAATGGCTTTAATTTATATGTGATAAAGCAGGGGAAAGTCATGGCAGTAAGAATGCAAAAAAGCACTCTTGGGAGTCAGAGAAGTGTGGGTTAACTTTGGAAAAAAAAGATACAAACGTGGTTTGGTACCAGGTGGTTGGAGGATCTTCTATACTAGAGGAAGAAGGAGTGAAACACATCAATTTACTTAACAAATGTGGTATATGATCTAAATACTAGTGTTTTTTATTGCTTCTTTGGTTTCCTACATTGAAGATTTTTGTGTTATTGCAGTGAATTTTTTCCTAATTCTTCATTTGATCTTTCTACATTGGCAGAATGTAAGTAGCTGCAGAATAAGAGAATGTTAAAGTATTGAATAATTTATCTTATTTTTTCTCAATTTTCTCATGGCTCTGCTAACATAAGCAAATATAATTTTGTTCAGATCTGTGCTGTTGAATTTCTTAAAATGACTTTAACAGAAATTAAATGTATCCAAACTTCTTCTAACTGCTGCTTCTTTTCAAAATATACATTAAACATTATATGGAAAAACATCTGCAGAAATTTGGCAAATACGGTAAAACTTTTTTTTTCTTGGCCTGAATTGGCCTGCTACTGAAGGACTTTTATGTTTATTCACTGAGATACTTTGCGGTACGCGGGCCTCTCACTGTTGTGGCCTCTCCCATTGCGGAGCACAGGCTCCGGACGCGCAGGCCCAGCGGCCATGGCTCACGGGCCCAGCCGCTCCGTGGCATGTGGGATCTTCCCGGACCGGGGCACGAACCCGTGTCCCCTGCATCGGCAGGCGGACTCCCAACCACTGCGCCACCAGGGAAGCCCCTGAGATACTTTTTTTGTAGGCATGTTTTTATGTTAGTTTTATTCACACCTTTATTTGTTTCTCATGACACATAAAACTAAGTCTTAATTCCTCATGTTTGAATTGAAATACCTCACATTTGGCATCACCCACTTTTCCAGATTCATGCTCCATCACATTTTCCTTGCCATACCTCCAAAACAGTAGTTTTCCTACTATACTGTCCCCTTCTCCAAATAATTTGTTAGATTTTATGCAGCCCAGTAGTTCTTCCATCTGCCTTGTCATTTGTAAAAGTTGTACTTACTTTTAAAAGTAAAATCCAAATTCTACATCTTCCTGAAGGGAGCAGAGAAAAGGTATTTAAGAATATTGACTTATTAACATGTTGAATGGATTAAAGTAGAAGGAGATAGGCAGATGAGGTAGAAACTTTTACCATGGGCCATGTCAGGAAGCATTTCGATTCCAAGGTGCTATTTAAGGAGTTACTCTCTTCCTTCTCCGCACCTACAAACTTCTGTTTTAATCTCTGTTTTGGGTGCTTTATGAGCCTTGTATTAAATCTGCTTGTGCATATCTGTCACTGTGCTAGATTATGTGCTTCTGAACAGTTCATGTGCCTTTTGCTTCTGGTAAGTACACCACAGTGCCTAGCACAAGGTTATGCACAGTGCATGAACCCAGTAAATCTTTTTGAATGGAATTGAATGAATTTTCTATATGAAAGACTTTATAGAGAAAAATTTTAATCCACTCTTATATGTGGAATATTTTAACAATGTTATATTCTGTTTTTAAGCCTAGAATGTTTCGTCTTGACCACAGTGCTATTCTTAGGTGTCTTTACATTATATCTTGGAAAATAGTGAAAATTACATCACAGTGTTTTAGTCTTTTAAAACATTGTGATCAAATATAAAAATTATTGATGTTGGTTGTAAAAAAAATCAGGTGAAATATTAACTTCTAAGTTTATCTAGGCTGACCTTTCTTATAATTTGATTGTACTCAGTAATTGTCTGAAATACAATAACTCACAGAGAGTGACATCTTCATTTTGAACTTGAAATCAGGACCTAGATTTGAATCTCATTCTGTAATTTACCAGCATTATAAAACCTGGACAAATTACATAAACTCTCTGAAATTCGGTTTCTTCATATATATTCATATCAGTTTCCAAAGTTGTGCAAAAATGTAATGAGTTGAAGGTTATGAATATGAAGCCTCAATGCAAAATTTAGTTACTTGTCTTCAGCTTTAAAATAGTGAAATGATAATTCCTTCTCTGTAGTATTGTTATGAGGATTAAATGTGACAATACATGTATGTGCCTGGTACAGAACTTCAAAATATTACACAAATGGATAAATGCACTGTTACCCAAATGGATAGCCTAGGAAATATGCCAGAATGGACTTTGGTAGCCAAAGTCTGTGAACTACCAGCTGTCATGCATTTTATTCATAGAAAACTTGTAGATTATTATTCACAGCCTATTTATTCTTAACATTCATATAATTCTAGAAATTTGAGCATCAGGTTAAAAGTAGTAATTTCAGAGGGGGCACAGTATAGGTGGTTATGAGCCCAGCTTGAATTCTTGCTAGTGAGGTAACCCTGGACAAGTTACTTAATTTTTCTGTTCCTCAGGTTTTTTTTTTGTAGTAATCTTTTTATTTATTTATTTATTTATTTTTATATATTTTATTTTTGGCTCTGTTGGGTCTTCGTTTCTGTGCGAGGGCTTTCTCTAGTTGTGGCAAGCGGGGCCACTCTTTATCGCGGTGCGCGGGCCTCTTCACTATCGCGGCCTCTCGTTGCGGAGCACAGGCTCCAGACGTGCAGCCTCAGTAGTTGTGGCTCACGGGCCTAGTTGCTCCGCGGCATGTGGGATCCTCCCAGACCAGGGCTCGAACCCGTGTCCCCTGCATTAGCAGACAGATTCTCAACCACTGCGCCACCAGGGAAGCCCCCTGTTCCTCAGTTTTTTTAACAGAAATAGTAAAATGGTACTCCTCTCAGGTTGTTGCGAAGCTATAAATAAGTTAATAGTTTTAAACACCTAGTTCAGTAAGTGTTAGTTACTATTGTTGTTGTTATGGTAAGAAAAGCAGTTAAAACAAGTTTAGCATCCTGTAGCCTACATACTTTTCAGTGAATACATACACAGTTAAATTATTTTGGAAAGCACTTATCAACTAAACTCAACTTATAAATAACTACCTGCGACCACTTCCACTCTCACTTCCTTTCACCCTACCCTAAAATATACTCCCAAGTTACTTAGGTCCACACTTGCTTTTATTACTACCAGAAATGAGGTTGTTCTGCTTGGGGAAGCTGGAACTGGTTCTGTAGCTGATGTGATAGTAGGCTATTTCCCTGCAAGCCCCTTGAAGCTTCTCTTACTATGAGAGCCCTTGTTTGCCTTCAGTTCTTCCTGCCCCCTCCATGCACTGGAGTACCTGCACCGCTCTGATAGCCACCATTGACCTTTGCCGTACCACTCGCATCCCATTCCACCTCACCTCCCTGTGTTCCAGCCCCTGCTGTGTCCCCTTTCACACTGGCGTTCCTGCAGCATCAGACCAGTATGGCATAGAAGGAGGAAGGTGTGAAAGGAGTGCTTAGGGGAAGAAGTCGAGACTTTTCTCAATGGCAACATGATTGAGGTAGTTGTGCTGCTGGCCACTCCATTCACATTTCCCAGAGCATTAATGCAGTACGTGGTGCTTATATGATTTTATACTGTCAATTATGTGATTTATTTGTATGTAAATTAAATAGATATTTATCTGGTTTGGTTTGCTTCTCTGAGGTTAGTGTTTTGGTTGGGGGAGTTTGGGGAGCTGGCTTGGCCTGGCTTGGGCACCCAAGCTTCCTTGATGTGCAGAGAATGTGGGGTTTGTAGTTCAGAGAGCTGAATTTGAATCCCAGTAATTCTGCTTGTGAATTCTGAGATCTTGATTGTTACTTTGCACCCTGTGCCTCATTGGCCTCACCTGTCCTACCTACCAGGTAGAGGTGTGATCAAATGATGTTGACATAAGAAACAAAACCTGTTTTTCTTTCCATATCTAATTTATTAAAATGCTTCATAATTGATTTATTTAAGTGATTTTTTCCTGTAGCTCTTTGACATTTTCTCTCCTTTTATAATTTTTGACCGTCAGGAGACTTTTTGCTCCCAAATGTTTTTCACTTACATTTTGCGAGCTGAAACTTCCTGTCTGGCTCACATTTCCTGAGCCTTTTTAGACCTTAGGGAATATTTCTGTCATAAACGCCAGCAGGTTAAAATTATGTGTCTCTTAATCTCTGAAAGTACATAGTACATATGTTAAAAACAATAGGTGCTTAACATTTAAGAGAGTCAAGCAATAAGCTTTGAGTGAATCTTAGAGCTCATCTTAGGCCTTTTGAGTAATTATGGTATTTTAGGTTGAGACAGTTTTAAATAAATTGATTTAGAACTGTGGCATCTCTCTTATACCATGTACCTAATTATTTATCTTCTGCATACAAACATCAGTTAATTAATATTTTCTTTTATTCTTCTCTTTTCCATCATTTTCCTCAGCTTTTCTCTTTTGTAATTAATATAGAATATTTTGGTAAACTCAAGATATAAGTCTTAAAACACTCTAAAAATGTTCGTTTTGGAAATGAACCTGAAATTAGAGTTTATAAATGCCTGAAGCCTTTGAATTTTCTTTGTATTAACATTTCAGTCTTTCTGTGAAGCATGTGAGAAACTTGTTATTTAGGATTACTCATAAATCATACTAATGTGTGATCTTGAGTTTTAGCAGTATTCTGCTGTCTCCTTATATCTGGAATAAGATTGCAACTTCTAATTTTTTTGTTTGTTTTTGGTAGATTTAGAAACTGGTATTCTATGACATATTACAAAGTGCTAGCTATGCAAAGGAATTTGAGAATATGATCATAATAACCCAATCCCCTTAAATATTTTACTGTATAACATTCAGGACCCTTCTAAATTTCCTCATTATGGAGGGAACCTTCCCAAGTAAGGTATTGTGGCCATCTCAAATCCAATAACGTAAAAGATGGGAAAAATGAAATTTAAAAGGGAAGAGTAAAGTAATTTTTAAAGTTTCAACTTATCAAAGAAAAACATATTGGGTATTTATATGATGTTCGCATTCCAGGCAACTAAGTATAACATTGTTCTATGTTTTATAAATCTAGAGAATTCTAGGTCTTTTTAACTTCTAGTATGCCAGGAAAAATAGTCATCACCATTTACCATCTGTGTCCAATGGACCTCTTAAGTCTTTTTACAAAGAGTTTATACAAGTAAGAATTAAAAGATGAGAGAACAACTTGAAATTTTAATAAAAAATGAGGCATGACAGACTCAAATTTTTATTCCATATTTTCCTGGTTTTGAAAGGTACATAACATGCAAAATGGGTATTGTTCTTTGAATGCCACTAACTGTTCATTAGCTGTCATGCCTTCTCTGGGATATATATCTATTTTATAAATGTTGATTTCAGATTTCAAGGACATCTCTAGCTAGTTCTAGCTTACCATTATTTCTAGTTTTTCTTACTCTTGCATTATCAAATGCATTATTTTTAAGACTTTGACATTTTAAAATTTTAAGAGAAAAGTCGTCTTCTTTTTCTTCCGTAACTGTAAAACAGTACAACAGTTACAAGATCAATTCAATAATTTTATTTCTATGTCATCTCTTTCCTTCTAGTTACCTTTGTATAGATACCCGCCTTGATCATTTGTCCACTTACATACTAAATCAAATGAATATTGAAACACAAACACTAAAAAATGAGAGAAAACTGTCAAAATTTCTTTTAAAATACAGAATCATCAGTTTCGTGTTAAAAAATATTGCATGATTCTTCTTATTGATTTAGGCTAACTGGATGAAAAACATCTTAGTTTCTTTTTGACTTTGGAAACATTCTTCTCTCATCAATTCTTGTGTTAGGGAAAATTCATCTAGGATTATCTTCATCTGAAGACTCCTGGTCTGATGTTTTGCTTACATTATTATCATTTTATCATTGTTATTGTAGTCTAGAGTGCTGCTCTACTTTTTGTATTTACCTTATAATTGTGAAATATCTTCCTGTCTTTTTTTTTTCTCTTTGCCTTTATAGATGTTAAATTAAAAATTCTGAATTCTCAATTGTGCTCTTTGATAGCTTTAAAAAAAAAAAGACAAAGATGGTGTCTCCAGATGTCTTTTATATCTTCTTGGGAAGATGGTTCAATATTTTGGGCCATGCAGTAAGAAACCTAAAGGTTGATGCAATAGTAATGATTTATTTCACAATTGCATCATCCATTTAGCTCTGTGCTATTCGATGCACTAGCCACTAGCCATGTGTGTCTGCTGAGCACTTGAAATGTGACTAGTCTAAAAATAAAAAGGTTAAAAAAAAAAAGGAATGTAAAATGTCGTCTTAATTTTCATATTCATTATTTGTTAAAATAGTACTATTTGGGATGTATGGGTTAAATTAAAAGTATATTATCAAAATTAATTTCACCTCTTTCATTTTGCCTTTTTAATGTGTCTACTAGAAAATTTAGTAGTATATGTGTAGCTTCCATTTGTGGCTTGCAGTGTTTCTGTTGAATAGTGATGTTCTGGGTAATTCCATTCTTCTGTTCTTATTTTGGTCACTTTCAACAAAGTTAGAAGTAATTGATAAGTATAAATACTTATGGGATGATGATAATGAAACAATGTTTCAAAATACAGAAAAAATAATGTATCTATAATGTATCTTAGATTCATGTAAGGGTCCTATAATGTATCTTAAATTCATAAAAGGGTCCAAAGGACTCGTTGGCAATTGTAAAATAGAATGAATTTTATTCAGTTTTTTTAAGTAAATTTTCTTTTTGTTCTTTGGAAGACTTCTAGGAATAAAAGTAATGAAATCTCAATCCTCACAGATAATTACAGTTGTCCAGAAAAGTTAAAATTGAGTCCAGTGGGCCCTGATGGTATATCGAGAGCTATATTATATTTTACCCTTTACAATTTCTAGCTTTGGGTCAGAGATTTTCTTGACGTCATTTTTAGGTACCTAAATTTGTCATGGCAGCATAGTAGACTCAGAGGAACCGCACCCTGGTTCTTTGTGTGTTACTTGTAATAGTAATAAAGGGCTTAGTATGAAATAATTTATTAGCCTATAAGATGCATAGCAAATTTTATGATGATACACAAGCTGTATTAGCCACCATTTGATATATACTTTAAAGCATAAGGTTTGAGTATTTGCTTGTCTAAATTGTAATAATTAATACTCCATATATTAACTTAACATCTTTTTTTTTTTCTCTTGTAGACTTTTGTGAATGATGTAAGAATTCCAGAACAGACTTATATCACCTTGAAACTTGAAGATAAATTGAGATTTGGATACGATATCCTTATTGATTTTGTACATTTATTAAATTTATTCAAAAATCTTTACTCCGGTGTAAATTAACATTTCTTGAGACGTAAGAATTCATAATATAGGCATGCTGGAAGTCTCTGTGCCCTTCCAAACTAAAATACTTGTTTAAAAATAATACTTTTTTTTTTTTTGGTTATAATGCCTGTTCCTAAAAATAATCCTGGAAAAGTTGATGGACTCTTTTTTTTTTTCTCCTCACTCTGTATTATAGTTTCAGCAGAAGTATCCCTGCAGTGCTATTATATATGCAGTTTGGGTATCAAAGAATGTAACTGGGGAGAGGACAGAGAGTGTGTAATAGTAGCCCAGCCCAGGGATTTTTTTTTTCCTTAACCAGGATGATAATGACACAAGTCAGCCTCCAGGAGGAATGTAAAGAATTTAACCCTATCTTTCCTTCTGTCCCCACTTTTACTCCATTTTATGCATTCCATCTCTGTTGCCTGTGCAATTCAAATTTTTCCATATCCTGTGTCTTCTGAGACCCACGCTCCCTGATTAAGTACATTATGCATTTAGCATGTATTTAAAATTCTTTTGTTTGAAAATAGGATTCTAAGAACTGAATAAGGATATGATGGTGTTCTCCTAGTAAAGAATCACTAGTGAAGAGAAGGGACATGATTGGATGAATAAAATAAAATAAAAGCATTTCTATTCATACAAGGCAAAAAGCTTTGTAAAAAGAACTTGTTTATATTTAATTAAAATACAGATATTACACATTATGCTGAATGGTTTTTTTTTCACTTTTAATTTTTTCATTTACTGCATTTATCTGGACTTTGATACAAAGGAATGTATCAAATGTACTGGCAACTTGGATGTACTTTTATCACTGTAGTAGAGAAAATGTCTCAGCTAAGTAGAGCTGATACTTAGGTAAAGTAAATGTACTGATACTTTAAAATTGTTCCTAGAGCATAACTAGTTTTTATTTTAGATTTAACTTAAAATTTATGAAAAAAGTAGTTTTGTAGTACATCATATAACCTTTATACTTGTAGAGCCAAGCAGCATGTGAAAAGTGAAACCATTAAACATTAATACCTTTGATTTGTATATTTTAAATCCTTTAAAAAATATGTATCACATAAAATGATTAGGAATTAGCATTAAAGCCTTGATTCATGCGTTATTTTCTACCCACATAAGTTTCATCAAAAAATAAATACAGGTATATTTTGAATTTAAGTAACTCAATTCATTTGACATCAGCTGTTTCAAAACATGAGAAAATAGTAGGAAATTTGGGTTTCAGTAAAACTCTATGAAGTTCACTTTGAATTTTAAATCAAGAAGAAGCTATTGAGAAGCAACTCATCATCTTTTATAGATTGTATAATGATTTCTTAATAGAGAACTAATATTTCCTTATATACTTGCTCACAATATTTCTGTCGAAAATTCCTGGGACAAATGTTTTGTTCCCATGGACTTTTTCAGGGCTGTAAATCAGTGTTGAGCCAGAACGACTACCCAGATCCTCAGGTTAGGCTCAGTTGATTTCATTATTTTAAAATAGTATCTCATATTGCTTTTGATTTTTGAGGATTGTGTATAAATGAACATTGGGCTGTTTCAGTGGCAGAAATTTTATTAGATAGGATGAAATTTTAAAAACAAATTTATTCTGATACCAGACTGAAGTCACTATCATGCTTTATTCATAATTAAAATTAAGCTTAATAGTTAGCTAGTCTACATACTGTTATACCTTGTAGTTGAAAACTGTTTAATTAAAATGCCACAGCAATAGAAAGAACATTTTACCATGAATTGAGACTGGAACTAAGAAACAGAATTTATCTGCCAAAAGTTTTTTTTTCTAACCAGAGAAATTGATTTGGAAAAGCAAGTAGTGAAATATCCAAGTTTAAGAAACTCAGGAGGTATAGTAAAATGCTGCAGTAATCAGGATAAACTTCAGAAGGAGGTAATATATCTCCAGATGGCCAGAGATGTAGCAGGTAAGCAAGCCTAAGTTCATTTATTTTACAATTATTTATTAAATGTCTCCCACATGCCAGGCATAGTCCCTGCAGTCTGGGGTACAGTACTAAATAAAACAGACCACGGTCTCTGTCCTCCTGGAGCTTTTACTTTAATGGGGTTGGAGGGAACTGACAGCACGCACAAAAAGGGTAATAGAGGGTGATAAAGTCTATGGAGAAAAAGTGTGAATGGGAGACAGAGAGCTAGTGCTGGTGAGTGAGAAGTTATAATTTTAAAAAGGCTATTCATGAAGACTTTACTGAGAAGCCAGCAATGGAGCAGGTAAAGACGCTGGCCTTATGGATCTATCCGGGGAAACTGCTCTTCAAGCAGGTAGAAGAGTTAATTGCAAGACTTAAACCAGGAGCATGTTGGCCATATTTCAGGAACAGCCTTAGAAGTCATTGTGGCTGGAGCCAGTGAAGAGTAGGAGAATATGGGGAGCCAGAGTATATCACCCTAAATAGGCCACTATAAGAATTTTGGCTTTTATTTTAAGTGAAATGGGGAGCCATTAGAGGGTTTGATCAGAGGAGTGATGTGATAATGACTTATATGTTTAAAAGAATCCTCTGGTTACTCTTTTTCAAAGACTAAGGGTGGAAGTGGGCAGAGGTGAAAAGAGGGAGACCAGTTAGGAGGCTGTTACAGTAGTTGGCATTAGTTCCAAGTGAGCAATAATGGAGGTTTGGACCAGGGTGATAGAAGCAGAGGTAGTGAGAAATGATAGAATTCTGTACATATGTTGAAGATGGAGCCAGTAATATTCTTGATTAGATTGGATGTAGACTAAGAGAAAGAAAAGAGCCAAGGATGAATCCAAGACTGTACAGTTGATTTAAACAATTAGAAAAATGGAGTCACCATTAACTGACAGCATATTCTGTGGGTAAAGCAGATATTGTGGAGAAAATGGGAAGAATATTCCCCCAAATCCATTTAAATTTGGTTTAATTGAATTTGGTTTAATCGAATTTTGCTACTGTTATTGTTTTCTTTTTGATTTCTGCTATCTTTATTAATTTCTTCTAGGTGAAAGCTGAGATAATTCAAGATCTTTCTTTTCTAATATAGGCATTTAGTGCTATAAAATTTCCCCTAAGTACAGGCATACCTTGGAGATATTGTGGTTTCAGTTGCAGACCACTGCAATATTGCGAAAAGCCAGTCACACAAATTTTTTGGTTTCCCAATGAATATGAAAGTTATGTTTATGAACAACATTGGAGTCTATTGAGTGTGCAATAGCATTATGTCTAAAGAATTGTATATACCTTAATTTAAAAATACTTTATTGCTAAAAAAT
This sequence comes from Physeter macrocephalus, assembly GCF_002837175.3. NCBI lineage: Eukaryota > Metazoa > Chordata > Mammalia > Artiodactyla > Physeteridae > Physeter > Physeter macrocephalus. Next base: position 55,690,705 of record NC_041217.1, read on the forward strand.
GTTAACTATCATCTGAGCCTTGAGCGAGTCCTGATCTTTTTACTGGTGCAGGGTCTTGTCTCAGTGTTGACGGCTGCTGACTGATCAGGGTGGTGGCGGCTGAAAGTTGGGGTGGCTGTGGCCATTTCTTAGAATAAGACAACAGTGAAGTTTGTCACATTGATTGACTCTTCCCTTCAAGAACAATTTTTCTGTAGTACACAATGCTGTTTCATAGCATTTATCCACAGTAGAACTTCTTTCAAAATTGGAGTCAGTCCTCTCAAATCCTGTTGCTGCTTTATCTACTGAGTTTATGCATTATTCTGAATACTTTGTTGTCATTTCAAAATCTTCACAGCATCTTCAGGAGGAGGAGTTTCCATCTCAAGAAACCGTTTTCTGGGACTTCACTGGTGGTCCAATGGTTAAGACTCTGCACTTCCAGTGCAGAGGGCGCAGGTTCGATCCCTGGTCGGGGAAGTTCCACATGCCGAACGGTGCAGCCAAAAAACAAAAAGAAACCACTTTCTTTGCCCCTTCATAGGAAGCAACTTCTCATGCGTTCAAGTTATATCATGAGATTGCAGCAATTCACTCACATCTTCAGCCTCCACTTCTAATTCTAGTTTTCTTGCTGTTTCCACATCTGCAGTTACTTGTTCCACTGAATTCTTGAACCACTCAAAGTCACCCATGGGGGTTGGAATCAACTTCTTCCAAACTCCTGTTAATGTTGATATTATAATCTCTTCCCATGCGTGAATCATGAATGTTCTTAATGGCATCTAGAATGGTGAGTTTTTTTCAGAAGGTTTTCAGTTGACTTTTCCCAGATCCATCAGAGGAATCACTGTATATGGCAGCTTTATGAAATGTGTTTATTCAATAATAAGACTTGAAAGTTGAAATAACTCCTTGATCCATGGGCTGCAGAATGGATGTTGTTGTTAGCAGGCATGAAAACAACATTAATCTTGTACATCTCCATCAGAGCTCTTGCATGGCCAGGTGCATTGTCACTGAGCAGAAATATTTTGAAAGGAATCTTTTTCTGAGCAGTAGGTCTCAAACAGTAGGCTTAAAATATTCATTAAATCATGTTGTAAACAAATGTGCTGTCATCCAGGCTTTATTGTTCAACTGTTAGAGCACAGGCAGAGTAGATTTAGCATAATTCTTAAGGGCCCTAGGATTTTCAGAATGGTAAGTAAGCATTGGCTTCAACATAAAGTCACCAGCTGCATTAGCCCTTAACAAGAGAGTCATCTTGCCCTTTTAAGCTTTGAAGCCAAGACATTGACTTCTGCTCTCTAGCTATGAAAGTCCTAGAGGGCATCTTCTTCCAAAGAGGACTGTTTTGTCTACACTGAAAATCTGTTGTTTATTGTAGTCACCTTCATTATAATTCTTAGCTAGATCTTCTGGATAACTTGCTGTAGCTTCTACATCAGCACTTTCTGCTTCACTTTGCAATTTTATGTTATGGAGACAGCTTCTTTTCCTTAAACCTCATGAACCAACCTCTGCTACCTTCACACTTTTCTTCTGTAGCTTCCTCACCTCTCTCAGCCCTCACTGAAGAGAGTTGGGGCCTTGCTCTGGATTAGACTTTGGCCTAAGAGAATGTTGTGGTCTGATCTTCTGTTCAGACCACTCACACTTACTCCATGTTAGCAATAAGGCTATTTAACTTTCTTATCATTCATGTGGTCACTAGCACTTTTAATTTCCCTCAAGAACTTTCCCTTTGCATTCATAATTTGGCTGACTGGCACACGAGGCCTAGCTTTGGTTCTATCTTGGCTTTTGACATGCCTTTCTCACTAAGTTCAGTCATTTCTAGCTTTTAACTTAAAGTGAAAGATGTGTGGCTCTTCATTTCACTTGAATATTTAGAGGTTATCGTAGGGTTATTTATTGGCCTAATTTCAGTGTCGTTGTGTCTTAGGGAATAGGGTGGCCTGAGGAGAGGAACGGGAATGGCCAGTTGGTAGACCAGTCAGAACTTGCACAACATCTATCAATTAAGTTCACCATCTTATATGGGTGAGGTTCATGGTGCCCCAAAACAGTTACAATAGTAACATCAAAGATCACTGATGACAGAGCACCATAATAAATATAAAAATAATGAAAACGTTTGAAATACCGTGAGAATTACCAAAATGTGATACAGAGACAAAAAGTGAGCAAATGGTGTTAGAAAAATGGCTCTGATAGACTTGCTGGGTGCAGGGTTGCCACATACCTTCAGTTTGTGAAACACACAGTATCTGCAAAGCACAACAAATGGAAGTACAATAAAACAAGGTATGCCTGTACTGCTTTAACATGCAAGATAACTTTCTAGTTTCTCTTTTGATCTTTGCATCATTGGGTTATTTAATCTTTGTTACTTAGTTTCTAAATATTTGGAGATTTTTCCCAGAGATTTTGTTATTAATTTCTAATTTAATCCCATAGTGGTCAGGAACATACTATGTATATCTCAAATCCTGTCCTGTCACCCAGAATATATCTAGTCTATCTGGGTAAATATTCTGTATGTACTTGAAAAGAATGTGCATTCTACTGTTTTTGGTTGGAGTATTCTATTAATGTCAGTTAGGCCAGGTTAGTTGGTAGTGTTGTTCTCATCTTCTGTATTTTACTGATTTGTTGTCTACTTGTTCTATCAATTTTTGAGAAAGAGATATTGAAATCTTGGGCTATAATTGGGTTTGTCTCTTTCTCCTTGCAGAAGTTTTTGCTTCATGTAATTTGAAACTCTGTTATTAGTTATGTAAACATTTAGAATTATTGTGGCCTCTTGATGAGTTGATCCCCTTTATAAAATGACCTGCTTTGTCTGTGGTAATATTTTTTGCTCTGAAATCTGGTTTGTCTAGACATTAGTTTTGGATTGGTGTTAGCCTGGTATATCTCTTGCATTCTTTTACTTTTAACCTATTGTCTCTACATTTGAATTAGGCAGCATATAGTTGGTCTTACTGTTTTATTCAGTCTGATCATTTCTGCCTTCATTTGGGGATTTAGAGCATTCACATTTAATGATGTGGTTAGACTTAAATCTACCATCTTGATATTTGTGCTCGATTTGCCCCATCATTTTTTTTTCTTTTTCTCTTAATTATTTTGGATTATTTGAACCTTTTTTAGGATTTCATTTTGTCTCCTTTGTTAGCTTATTACTGTAACACTTTTTAAAAAATTTTAGTGGTTGTTTTAAGATTTATAATTTTATCCTTAATTTTAAGCTGTATCTTCAAATGACATTATACAACTTCACGTATAGTATAAGAGCATTACAGTAGTATACTTTCATTTCTTCTGTCCTGACCTTTGTGCTATGGTTGTCATACATTTTATTTTTATATATGTTACAAATCCCATTCTACATTGTTATCAGTAAAACATCAGTTATCTTTTAAAGAGATTTAAATAATAAGAAAAATATCTTAGATTTTTATGGCCATTGTACTCTTATATCTTAAACCAATGTAGCTACCATTTCTTGTGCTCTTCATCCTTTTTTATAGATCCATGTTTTCATCTAGTATCATTTTCTTTCTATGTAAAGAACTTCCTATAATATTTCTTATAGTATGGCTCTGCTGATGATGAATTCTTTCATCTTCTTTATGTCTGGAAAAGCATTTCACTTTAGTTATTGGAAGTTATTTTTGCTGGGCATAGAATTCTAAGTGACATTTCTTTTCTTTCAGTTACTTTGAAGTTGTTGCTCCACTGTATTCTCACTTGCATTGGTTCCCTTTTCCCCTGGTTTTGAGCAGTTTGATTATGATGTGCCTTTGTGTAGTTTTCTTTTTTTTGCGGTACGTGGGCCTCTCACTGTGGTGGCCTCTCCCGTTGTGGAGCACAGGCTCTGGACACGCAGGCTCAGCGGCCATGGCTCACGGGCCCAGCCGCTCCGCGGCATGTGGGATCCTCCCAGACCGGGGCACGAAGCCACATCCCCTGCATTGGCAGGTGGACTCTCAACCACTGTGCCACCAGGGAAGCCCTGTGTAGTTTTCTTCATGTTTCCTGTGCTTGAGGATTTTTGAGCTTCTTGGATATGTGGGTTTATGCTTTTAATCAAATTTAGAAAAAATTTCAGCCATTATTTCTTCAAATCTTTTTTTTTCTGTCCTCCCTATTTTTTTTCCGAAGACTTCAAGTAAATGTATATTAGGCTACTTGAAGTTGTCTCCTAGCTTACTGAGGCTCTATTTATTATTTTTTTAATAATTATCTGTTCTCTCTGCATTTCAATTTGGGTTGTTATTATTGTTTACTAAACTTCTCTTTGGCTGTGTCTAATCTGCAATTAACCCATCCAGTATAGTTTTCAGCTCTAGAAGTTCAATTTGGATTTTGTTTTTGGTATCTTCCAAGTCTCTACTTATTTTTTTTAAACAATATAATAACTGTGTTAACATGTTTGTTGACATCTGTGTCAGTTCTGGGTCAGTTTGGATTGATTTTTGCATTCACTGTAAGTTTTGACTGAATGGCAGACAGTGTGAATTTTTACCTTGTTGAGTATTATATGCATATTTTTGGATTCCTATAAATATTTTTGAGCTTTGTTCTGGGAAACAGGTTACTTGGAAACAATTTCATCATGTTGAGTCTTGCTTTTAAGATTTGTTAGACTTCTAAGATTAGTCTGGGTTTAATTAATTCCCCACTACAGAGGCAAGGTCTTTCTGTATACTCTGCTGTAGGGGTCAGCAAAACTATTGGTAAATCTGACTCTCGGGCTGTATTTGTAAATAAAGTTTTATTGGCACACAGCAATATACACTTATTTACATATTTCTATGGCCGCTTTTTTACTACCACAGCAAAGTTGAGTAGTTGCAACAGAGATCATATGGCCCTCAAAACCTAAAATGTTTACTGTCTGCCCCTTTTTAGAAACAATTTGCCAATCCCTGCTTTATCCAGTGGCTCATGATACATGAGGTTTTACAGCTTGGCTGTTGTAATTAGACACTGTTTCTGGCCCTGCTTGAGCACTGGGCACTCTAATACTTTCGAGTGGTGCTCGTCCCAGTCGTTTCTCAAATGAATGTGCTGATCAGTATTCAGCTGAATACTTGAGCAAGTCCCTGTAACAGTCTCTGGAATTCTATCTCTGTGCAGCTCTCTTCTCTGCAGTACTCAGTCCCATGTACTCTAGTCACCTTGGTCTCCCTAGACTCTCAACCCTCTGTCTTCCACAGCTCAGAGAGTCTGCCAGGTTCTGCCTGGATTATCCATTCTTGGAGTGTGACTTGGAAGCTCTCTTAAGGTAGTGAGTTGGGGCAGTGATTGTGCTCACTTTGCTTTGTTCCTCTTCACTTAAGACAGTGGTCTTTTGTTACCTGGTGTTGATTGTCTTGCAGACCATTGTTTTATGTATTATGTCTGGTTTTCAGTTGTTTCTTCTTTTAAAAAATGCGGAAATAATCTATAAAGATTAATGATTTTTAGTAAGCAAGATTTAAGTAAGCATGTAACTTTATTCTGGAATTTTTTGAGATATAATTGACATACAACTATAGTTAATATTACTGTATTGTATATTTTGTAACTTATTGACATCATAAGCAATTGTACCTTAGATTGTCATTTTTCTGAATTAACCAAGTTAGAAACAGTTACCTGGGTCCGTACCACTAGGAAGATAGTAGCTTTGGAGGGAAAAACTGGGGTTAGGGCAGTCTCAAAATCTCGTAGTCATACCAGAGTTCTCAGGTAAATTCATGACCTAAACAGAAGGATTTTTGAGAGCTTTGGTGCCCCACACAGGAGTTTTTTGGTAAGGTAAAGTGTGTGAACCTATGAGTTATACCCTCTTATAAGTTTTCCTTGATCTTAAAAAAGTCTAAATCTAAAGAGAATACCCCAGACTAGCCTTGAGGAATAGCCTTAAAAGCTCTCCCAGGAGAATGTAGAAGCATCAGAAAACACTCACAACAGGCTAAAATCATTTGTTTCCCATTGAAAAAAATGGAAATGGCTTTCAATATTTTTAAGATGCTGTGTTTAACATTGACAATGTAGGAATGCTATGAATCTTCTCCAGCTGTTAATAAGTTTCTTGGGGGTAAAACAAAGTTACTAGATTTTTACTTTTTATTAGCTATACTTAGTTATGAACTGTATATTGTCATATATACCAACAAATGTGTATCAGCATATGTACATAACAAAAAAGGAAAATTTTATTACTTCACAGTTATAGGAAGCAGTGTAAACTGATAGGAAACCCCTGGACCTGGTATTCAGTTGACTAGATTGTTATCTTGGGTTCTGCCCCATTAGTCCTCAAGTTCCTCATCTATAGAATGGGAAGGTGGGTTAATGGAATTGAACAGGATATTCCCAAAGTGCTTTACAATTCTAAAAACTTCTGAGTTTTTATTATTTTAATGAGTAGAACTATGGGTCAAATACTCATTAACAAGTTTACTGCTTGTTATGCATGGGAAGTCTTTTTCTCCCACATGGTAATTAAAGCTTTCTACCCTTGAAGTCATGGGTGCTCTGAATTGGTAAAGAAGACTAGAATTTACTATGTGGTTATAAAAGTCCTTTCATTACCGGGTTAAGTAATGGTGAGAAATGTGACCTCTACTGTTTAGTGAAAGATCTTTTTAATATACAGAGGCATTGTTCTTTTTGGTATAATAATGAAAGCATTCATTATATCTAGCTTTTGGTTCTAATCTGTATAGAATCAGTTGTTTGATAATGTAGTATGACCCTGATTGCAATTCATGGGGGGAAGGAGTGGTTGTAGTTGCTGTTAAGACCCTAATTATAGCATTTCTTTTGCACTTTCAAGATGAACTTCATTTTATCAATGCTTGTGAAGTAGGAGTAATTGAATTCCTTCAGGATTTACTGTTGGGTAATTACTGATGACGTACTTCTTTCTAGATTTTTGTGATTAGCTATCAATATAATTTGATCCAGCTGCTTTCTCTTTGTGGTCGTATTACTGTTAGTGAGAACTGAAAATGTCTTTTTTGCTTCAGTTAATCATCCAGTTATTTGCTTCTTGAAGGCCATGATTACCTAAGTTTAGAATTACTCGCTGGATTTTAAAATTTTATTTAGTCTTTAAAAATGAAAATTTTTATATTTGTGACCATATTTTAACATTTAATTCTTAAAGGGAATATAGTCATTCTAGTTATTCTACTGTAACTACCTGTAGAAAATAGGACAATTTCTATATTATCTTTGATCATTTTAAGCTTGATTATCAGAATTTTGAAATTATATTCTTCCTTAGCCCTGTTTACATACAAATCTTTTCACTGTAGTACGAGGAGAAATGAGGGTCCCTGAAGAAGCTCTAAAGGTAAAAAGTTTTTACTTATTTCTTTTGTAAATCTACCATTTACTAGGGTTGATTTCACTCATGTATATTTCACTTCCATTTTAAAATGTTTTATAGCACGAGAAGTTTACCATTCAGCTTCAATTGTCCCAAAAATCTTCAGAATCAGAATTATTGAAATCTGCATGTGCCAAAAGCATAGATTCAAAGGTAGCAGATACTGCAGCAGAAGTGCCGCACAAAGCTACAGAAGCACTAAAATCTGAGGAAAAAGCCATAGGTAAGTTAACCTCTTTCAAAATATCATATTTATATATGATATTATTATGAAGAAATTGCATGCTTTCTTCTCAAAAGCTTGGCCATATCCTTATAAAAATAATTAATGATAATACAATTTCAGAGTGGGTTTTAATGCAGCCAGTGCTTCATTAGAAAGCATTATAAAACATATATGGCAGTTGTATGTAGGTGTGTTTAATATGTTTAAATATTTGAGGAAAGTACATATAATTTGCCTTATAGTATTTTTATTAGTTCATGTTTGCTACTTTTTTTCCTGGATTGTAACTGAAATGAATGAAAAGGAAATGTCCAATAATGCCTACATCATCATAATTATCATATTTATAGTATTCCAGGAATTGTAAAAAATATTTTATGTAGATAATCGCATTCATACAAAAGCAATTTTTTAAACTGCTAGACATTACCAGATTGCTCAAATATAAATCTGTTAGTCCAGTTAACAACTGTGCAATGCCCTTAGGTTTTAAAAAAAAGTAAAAAATAGTCACTTATACCAAAATTTAGTTTTATCCTTCATATTTAGATTTATGAGCCATTTCTATATACCAAAGAACTAATTACACTTTGGCAAAAAGCTATTGGGCTATGGCAGTTTACATTACTTAGATAATAGCCAGTGCAGAATTTCATTTATTTCATCATGTTCAATATTGAATGAGATTCACAGATACTAAGTTATTCAACTTAGAGTACTTTTCAGCTATCTAGACTATACAGTTGACCCTTGAACAACACTGCTTCGAACTATGCAGGTCCACTTATATGCAGATTTTTTTTCAGTAGTAAACACTACAATACTACAGGATTTACTTCAGTTGAATCTACGAATGTGGAACTGCATATATGGGGGGACTGTGGATTTTGAAGGCTGACTGTAAGTTATACTCGAATTTTCAGCTGCAGGGAGGGTTGAGGTTCCTAACCCTGTGTTGTTCAGGGGTCAGCTGTACTTTTTCATTTAATAAATCAACTGGGCAATTCTCGCATTCTGCAAAAGCATTTTTTTTCTGTTTCATATGCTTTAGACAGATTTTTCCCACCTCTTTCCAGATACTTCTGCTATGCCCCGTGGTACTCCATTATATGGGCAGCCATCATGGTGGGGGGATGATGAGGTGGATGAACAAAGAGCTTTCAAGTCAAATGGCAAACCTGAAGAGAAAAATCATGAAACTGGAACATCAGGTAAAAAAATCTCAGACTGTGACATTAAGTAGGTATTTTAGGAAGAACTTATCATCAAAGCAAAAATCTGTCTACCCTTAAAAGAGATGTCTCCTATTCTTTAATATGATAAAAATAGTTGATGAATGCTTTAATGAAATTGTCATTTTAAATTAAATTAATTTATTATGAATGATTCTCATAAAGTATTAATTCTAATATCTTTGTAAATCACTTTTAAAAAATATTTTTCCTTATTTAACTTACTTATGAGGGTGTTAAAACTTGATATATAGTTAATAATATAATTGGGCATTTTAAGTATTTTTAAATAATTTTTTAAATGTTTTAATTAGACCAAAATAGTAAATACAAACTAGTTTTGTGTGTTTTCATTAGATTCACAAACATATAATCATATTTTTAAATGAAAATTTTTTATGATGTTCAAAATTTTGTATGAAGTTTAAAACTTCTTTAAAATCTCAGTGTGCCCAATTTGTTGGGGTATGGTAGCAACAAGATTAGCTGTTCGGCAGCCAGAATGAAGAAATAATTCTGGATCACATTCTCAGATTAATAGTCAAGGAAAATAATCTTTTGTTGCTGGAGAAGTTTAGTAATGAACTAAGTGAAAAGCCAGAAAATCAAGATTTTCAGGAAATAAATGGAGGTATCAGTTGTCTGTCACATAAGGACTTGACAAGGACATCAACACTGAAGGATGAACAGCCAGTTTCCGTGATAATAGCAGATAAGGATTAGAACTGGAGGAATTAAATACAGGCACCAGGGAGCAGTATGGAAAGCCAACTTTGACTCTGAGTCAAGGATAGATTCCATCAGAAGTCCTGTCAACTTTCTACCTTTGACCATAATTCTACAAGATAAATAAGAGATTTTCTTAGCTGGAGAATAAGAGCACTGGTTCTTAAATATGCTCTAATTTTACCAGGATACAAGTCTTAGAAAGCTGGCCTTATCAACTTGATCTTAAAGTGCCCCAAACTGAAAGTTGTGAACTTTGCAAATAAATTCCCATCTCAGTTTCCTTGTTTCTGTGGCCAACACGGTTTTTTCTTCATGTTCAAGCTCAGAAACTTGGTATTATTTAGCGTACCCTCAAATGCAAATAATAGAAATGCCACCTGAGACTAAACAGGAAAGAAATCTACTTGCTTAAATAAATAACTGAACCTCTTCAGGATTGGTTAATGCAGCATCTCAGTGGTGACATCAGCTAGCTATTTTCTCTCCGACTCTCTGCCCTTCTATTCACAGTGGCTGCATACTGAGAGAGTTTCCCCTCTGTACTCATAGGCTGCTTGCCAGTAGCAGTTGGAGTGCATGCTACTTTGATCACATCCATTGGGAAATAGCAAAGGTCGCTTCTAGAAGAACCCCTGGAAACTTTCCCCAAAGTTTTCAACACATTTGTCATCTCATTGGCCTCTCATGGGTTCAGGAGTAGGTCACCTGCTTATTTCTGAACCAATCCCTGACAAGGGTTATGAGATTACCCTTCAGCCAATCGTACCCATCCTGAAGCTGAATATGGGGTTAGTTTTCCCCTAAGGCACATGAGCTGTGTCAGGGAAGAGTTAGAGATACCTGGGAATGTTGGAGTTCTTTTAGCAGGGAGGAACGGGAAATGGATTTTGGAAGGCAGTCAAGAATGTCTGTCTACTTTATATGAAATCTTTGTGTCTTCCCTTCCTTTCACCTCATCTATTATATTGCCTACTTCTGTTGCCCTTTTTTTCCATTGAATCATAATTGAACTATTTCCAGTTTCAACCCTTCTGCAGTTCATTTTGTATAATACATCTAAGCTGCCGTTTATTTCCTTTCTTTAAGAAACTACAGTAGCTTCCTTTTACTTGCCAAATAGATATTATGTCAAAGTTCTCTCTAATTTTGTCCCACTTTCCTTAGCCTTGTATCCCACTACCAGTTGTTTAGTGCTCTCTCCCAGTGCATTTCCACATAAATTAGACTAATTCCTGCCTGCTTTTCTCCCACAGACATGTATACATATAAATCAGGTAATATAAAATTCTGAAGGATATGTCTGTTTATATGTATTGCTAATATGTACCACTTTCCTTCAGTATTTTGTGTGTATGCCTTCTCATCTAAACTAAGTTCCTTACTTCAGGGATCACATATTATATTATCATTGTGTACTAGAGCCACCTAGGAGGAAGAGAGAGAGGGAGAGAGAGAAGGGGAGGGGGAGAGAGAGAGGAAGGAAGGGAGAGAGAAAGAGAGAGAGAGGGGGAGAGTGAGAAAAAAAAAGTACTAATAATTAGGTGGTTAACTTAGAAGAAAACACAGCAGAATTTAACTGTTGCCAAATTCTGAAAATAATTGTGATACTGAGTTTAGCCATTAAAGATCCTTCCAGCCTCACACACAAAACAACTTTTGAAATCTGAAATACATATCTTCTAGAATACAATGAATGTAATTACAATAAATGTAAATACAGTAAATGTAATTTTTGCAATGGAGACAGAACCATGATTTGTTAACAACAGCTAACACTTCAGTGGTGCTTGCTTTATCCAGACACTCTTCTTAGTGCCCTGCATATGTTTAATCATTTAATCCTCTCACAGCGATACCTAAAAGTAGTTACTGTTATCATCCCCATTTTATAAATAAGGAAACAGCGGCAAGGTGTTGTGAATTTATTCACAAGGTCACCCTGCTAGCAAATAGTGTAGCTGGGATTTGAACCCAGGTAGCCTGACTCGAGTCCATGCTCTTAACCACAAACAGTTAACATTTCAGCCATCATTACACACACACACACACACACACACACACACACAGAGTCACTCCAAAAGAATATAATTCATAGAGTATAAAGATTAAAACAAGCACTCCAGGGCTTCCTCGGTGGCGCAGTGGTTGAGAGTCCGCCTGCCGATGCAGGGGACACGGGTTCGTGCCCCAGTCCGGGAAGATCCCACATGCCGCGGAGCAGCTGGGCCTGTGAGCCATGGCCGCTGAGCCTGCGCGTCTGGAGCCTGTGCTCCACAACGGGAGAGGCCACCACAGTGAGAGGCCCGTGTACCACACAAAAAAAACAAAAAACAAAAAACAAGCACTCGAAAAACAAATTGACATAAAAAATTGATCTCTCATACCTAAGTGTAATGAAATGAATGTCAAACTGTGAAGTATCCAGTAGTAATTTCATCCATGTGAATGAAACTAAATTCTTAAATGATTACCAGCTTGTGTGGCATGTCTCATTGAGTATCTTTTCTGCCAGATGACAAAAGCTGTCTCATAATCTTGGGATTATTTTTGAGTTAGAAGGAATTAAGTGATGTACGTCTTTTGTTAAGTAGCTTGAAGCACTCTGTCAGATTCAGCTCATTAAAAGCCTTAATGAGAGTCTCATTTGCTTTCTTATATTAGTATGAGGATGTTATTGTTTCAGATTTATCATTTGTAGTTTTTTATATAGGGTGAGAGAAACAGTTTACTAATCTGAAATAATTTATGATGCCAGCAGATATTGTAGAATCAAATTTGAAAATGTATATTGAATGCTATTTCACTTGGTCATTTTGAAATTAAGGTTTTTTTTAGTGTTTCAGATTATGAAATATAAATGATTAGTTTATTTGTGCTCTCAGCATGCTTTTTTGGTAAAAGCAAAAAGTGATTTGCTTCTTGGTTACCAATTTTTAGAATGTAAAATCTTAGTATTTATTTTGAAAGGTGAACATTCCAGAAAGGATAATAGAGTATCTACTACCTAGTAACTTTTTATTTCCCTTTCTGTGGGTCCTTGTGTATCCAGAATCTCCTACCAATTTACCTTAAATCCCAAAGAACCCTAGAAGCAAATATTAGAGCAATCAAGTAAGTTCTCCTGAAATTGTGTGAGTATTTGAGTCCTATTAAAGGAGAATTTGTCCTCATTTTAGTTCAGGTATGCTCTTCTACCTTCTAACTTGGTTTAAACATTTTTTAGGTTATAATTAAAGGCCTTTAAGTGTTGCATACAGTTTGAAAAGGTGTGTACAACTGTGAAGAGTAGATTTTTGGCTCTTTTACACTGATTTTTAATCTAATTAAACTAAATTTGAAAACTTTTGAGTTGTAGTTCCTTTTTGGTAAAAGGAGTTTCCCAGTCTTTGTAATTTGAAGTACTTGAATATACTAGGTTGGATGGATATCTTAAGCAGAATTTGCCTTCATAATTATAGTCTTTATCATCTCGAAACAGCTTAATATTTCATTTAATTTAGTACAGAAGAATGAAGGGAACATACTTTCTGAATTATGTATATTATAAGGTTCCCTGGAAGGTCACACAATCATAAAATACCTTAAGAATTTAAGGATATTGCTCTTCTGATTTAGATAAACATAATTAATTCTAGCATAATCAGTTATTAAATACTTTTAAATATCTAGCAATTGAGATTAATAATAAAATATTGGTATAAATAAAATATTAGTATTTTAGTATATAATTTAGTTTACTTTAGTATAAACAAAATAGTTTTTTAATAGAAATGCATGTTAAATTCATAAATTTCAGAATATGTTTCGTCAGTGTACTGAGAGAGAAAAGGTGTTTTATTTTTCTATATTAATTTAGAAGACCCCTAATAATTTTTCTAGTGGGCGTACAATTCCCAAATATACTAGGCCCACACTTGATCTGGTTTTATCATCTTCAGAGAAATGAATTCCTCTACATAATGAATTTTCCAGATGACTGAACTTTACTTTTACAACTGAAAATTTTTTTTAAGTTTAACCATTTCCTAAATTTCTATTAAATGAATTACCCATGTCATTGCCTTCTTAAGCACAGAAGGCTGAATATAATTTAAATGTTTGCTTTATGACTCAGAAGCATCATTATGAACATCAGTGAATGAACTATGATACATTACAGTGATGCCTTTGGGAGACTTAAAGTATGTAAGACTATTTGCTCCATATACTGAATGAATGGTTCTGCACTACTGTGTTTTTGAGCCACGTGTCTGCTCTTGATTGTTTTTTGTCTTATCTCGACGACTTGACTCTCCTTAGTGCAATATGTCTGACCTTAATCCTGGCTTTTACATCCCCTCCAGATTTGCCACATGTAAGCTGAGTAACTAGTCAAAAAAGGTTGTCAGTGAAGGACTTTCCTGGTAGTAAAGATCACAAATATGAGGATATAGGTGTTGTCATATCTGTCTTGGGTTTTTTATTTTAGAGTTAGATTTTTGGTTTTAGTTTCTTGTTTCCCTAATTAACTATGTGGAAGAGTTGGGGGAGGAAAAGTAAGAGAAACATTTATTTTTGTGCCTACTTTGTGCCAGACTTTTTCTGGATAACTTATCTCACTGAATTTTCCCAACAATCCTATGGGTGGATATTATTTTCTCATTTTACAATGAGGAAAATGAGAATTAAGAACTGATAGAGATAGAACTTACCTGATTTCAAATCTTCTCCCTACTTTCCATTAATCATATCATATATGCTGCCTTTCCACTCTTGTGCTGCTTGACATTGTTAGATAAGCGATTTCTGGTTGAACTAGGTGTGAACTTGTATAAGTCTCAGGGTTTCTAGTCCTTGGAGTAAAGGCAGTTTTGAAGTAGGACTAACTTAGGAAATAATAATCTTAAACATAGTTATGTGCAGTTGTTGATCTCTGCTTTTTTAATGTGTTATAATGTGAAAGCATATTAAAAGTATGTCAGTATTAACTGTGAAGTTTTTTTCACAAGGGAGGAAAATTGGGAACATACTCATTTGAATCGTGAATAACAAGTAAATGATAAATGCTATACCCCTGGGTCAGCTTTTTGTAGTTGTTGCTTCATAGTTCAGCCAGCCACATCATTTTATTTGGAAATTCAGGTAGTGGTAGTAGGAAACTAGTAACCCTTGTCCTCAGGGTTACTCTGTTACCTGTAAGGATGTGGAAAGCAAAATGAATGAATGAATGAATGAATGACGATAGATAGGATAGGTTTGCTTATTTATTTATTTAACATATTTATTGGAGTATAATTGCTTTAAATTGTGTTAGTTTCTGCTGTATGATGAAATGAATCAGCTATACGTATACTTAAATCCCCATATCCCCTCCCTCTTATGTGTCCCTCCCACCACTCTATGTGGTCACAAAGCACCGAGGTGATCTCCCTGTGCTATGTGGCTGCATCCCACTAGCTGTCTGTTTTACATTTGGTAGTGTATATATGTCCATGACACTCTCTCACTTCGTCCCAGCTTATCCTTCCTTCTCCCTGTGTCCTCAAGTCCATTCTCTATGTCTGCATCTTTATTCTTGTTCTGCCCCTAGGTTCTTCACAACTTTTTTTTTTTTTAGATTCCATATATACATGTTAGCATATGGTATTTGTTGGATTTCTGGGTTGTATGGTAGTTCTATTTTTAGTTTTTTAAGGAACCTCCATACTGTTCTCTACAGTGGCTGTATCAATTTACATTCCCACCAACAGTGTAAGAGGGTTCCCTTTCCTCCACACCCTTTACATCATTTATTGTTTGTAGATTTTTGTTGATGCCCATTTGTAATGGTGTGAGGTGATACTGCATTGTGGTTTTGGTTTGCGTTTCTCTAATGATTACTGACGCTGAGCATCCTTTCATGTGTTTGTTGGCAATCTATATATCTTCTTTGGAGAAATGCCTATTTAGGTCTTCTGCCCATTTTTGGATTGGGTTCTTTGTTTTTTTTGATATTGAGCTGTGTCAGCTGCTTGTATATTTTGGAGATAATGCTTTGTTAGTTGCTTCATTTGCAAATATTTTCTCCCATTCTAAGGGTTGTCTTTACGTCTTGTTTATGGTTTCCTTTGCTGTGCAAAAGCTTTTAAGTTTCATTAGGTCCCATTTGTGTGTTTTTGTTTTTATTTCCATTTCTCTAGGAGGTGGGTCAAAAAGGATCTTGCTGTGATTTATGTCATAGAGTGTTCTGCATATGTTTTCCTCTAAGAGTTTGATAGTGTCTAGCCTTACATTTAGATCTTTAATGCATTTTGAGTTTATTTTTGTGTATGGTGTTAGGGAGTGTTCTAATTTCATTCTTTCACATGTAGCTGTCCAGTTTTCC
>NC_041217.1:55706992-55707405 GCF_002837175.3 Physeter macrocephalus
TACCATACTGTCTTGATGACTGTAGCTTTGTAGTATAGTCTGAAGTCAGGGAGCCTGATTCCTCCAGCTCTGTTTTTCTTTCTCAAGATTGCTTTGGCTATTCAGGGTCTTTTGTGTTTCCACACAAATTGTGAAATTTTTTGTTCTAGTTCTGTGAAAAATGCCATTGCTAGTTTGATAGGGATGGCATTGAATCTGTAGATTACTTTGGGTAGTATAGTCATTTTCACAATTTTGACTTCTCCAGTCCAAGAACATGGTATATCTCTCCATCAGTTTGTATCATCTTTAATTTCTTTCATCAGTGTCTTATAGTTTTCTGCATACAGTTCTTTTGTCTCCTTAGGTAGGTTTATTCCTAGCTATTTTATTCTTTTTGTTGCAATGGTAAATAGGAGTGTTTCCTTAATTTC
>NC_041217.1:55707439-55708446 GCF_002837175.3 Physeter macrocephalus
TTGGACTCCTTTTATTTCTTTTTCTTCTCTAATTGCTGTGGCTAAAACTTCGAAAACTATGTTGAATAATAGTGGTGAGAGTGGGCAACCTTGTCTTGTTCCTGATCTTAGAGGAAATGGTTTCAGTTTTTCACCATTGAGAACAATGTTGGCTGTGGGTTTGTCATATATGGACTTTATTATGTTGAGGTAAGTTCCCTCTATTCCCACTTTCTTCAGAGTTTTTATCATAAAAGGGTGTTGAATTTTGTCGAAAGCTTTTCCTGCATCTGCTGAGATGATCATATGGTATTTCTGCTTCGATTTGTTAATATGGTTTATCACATTGATTGATTTGAATATATTGAAGAGTCCTTGCATTCTTGGGATAAACCCCACTTAATCATGGTGTATGATCCTTTTAATGTGCTGTTGGATTCTGTTTGCTAGTATTTTGTTGAGGATTTTTGCATCTATGTTCATCAGTGATATTGGCTTGTAGTTTTCTTTTTTTGTGACATCTTTGTCTGGTTTTGGTATCTGGGTTACGGTGCCCTCATAGAATGAGTTTGGGAGTGTTCCTCCCTCTAGTATATCTTGGAAGAGTTTGAGTAGGATAGGTGTTAGCTCTTCTGCAAATGTTTGATAGAATTCTCCTGTGAAGCCATCTGGTCCTGGGCTTTTGTTTGTTGGAAGATTTTTAATCACAGTCTCAATTTCAGTGTTTGTGATTGGTCTATTTATATTTTCTATTTCTTCCTGGTTCAGTCTCGAAAGGTTGTGCTTTTCTAAGAATTTGTCCATTACTTCCAGGTTGTCAATTTTATTGGCATATAGCTGCTTGTAGAAATCTCTCATGATCCTTTGTATTTCTGCGAGGTCAGTTGTTACTTCTCCTTTTTCATTTCTAATTCTGTTGATTTGAGTCTTCTCCCTTTTTTCCTTGATGAGTCTGTCTAATGGTTTATCAATTTTGTTTATCTTCTCAAAGAACCAGCTTTTAGTTTTATTGATCTTTGCTATTGTTT
>NC_041217.1:55708462-55778645 GCF_002837175.3 Physeter macrocephalus
TTTAGTTGTAAGGTTAGGTTGTTTATTTGAGATGTTTCTTGTTTCGTGAGGTAGGATTGTATTGCTATAAACTTCCCGCTTAGAACTGCCTTTGCTGCATCCCATAGGTTTTGGGTCATCATGTTTTCATTATCATTTGTTTCTAGGTATTTTGTGATTTCCTCTTTGATTTGTTCAGTGATCTCTTGGTTGTTTAATAGTGCATTGTTTAGCCTCCATGTGTGAGTAGTTTTACAGTTTTTTTCCTGTAATTAATATCTAGTCTCATAGCATTGTGGTCGGATAAGATACTTGATATTATTTCAATTTTCTTAAATTTACCAAGGCTTGATTTGTGACTCAAGATATGATCTATCATGGGGAATGTTCCATGAGCACCTGAGAAGAAAGTGTATTCTGTTGCTTTTGGATAGAATGCCCTCTAAATATCAATTAAATCCATCTTGTTTAATGTATTATTTAAAGCTTGTGTTTTCTTATTTATTTTCATTTTGGTTGATCTGTCCATTGATGAAAGTGGGGTGTTAAAGTCCCCTGCTATGATTGTGTTACTGTCGATTTCCCCTTTTATGGCTGTTAGCAATTGCCTGTATATTGAGGTGCTCCTATGTTGGGTGCATAAATATTTATAATTGTTATATCTTCTTCTTGGATTGATCCCTTGATCATTATGTAGTGTATTCTTTGTCTCTTGTAATAGTCTTTATTTTAAAGTCTATTTTGTCTGAAATGAGAATTGCTACACTAGCTTTCTTTTGATTTCCATTTGCATGGAATAGCTTTTTCCATCCCCTCTCTTTCAGTCTGTACATTTCCCTAGGTCTGAAATGGGTCTCTGTAGACAGCATATATATGGGTCTTGTTTTTGTATCCATTCATCCAGTTTATGTCTTTTGGTTGGAGCATTTAATCCACTTATATTAAGGTAATGGTTGATATGTATGTTCCTATTACCATTTTGTTAATTGTTTTTGCTTTGTTATTGTAGGTCTTTTCCTTCTTTTGTGTTTACTACCTAGAGAAATTCCTTTAACATTTGTTGTAAAGCTGGTTTGGTGGTGCTGAATTCTCTTAGCTTTTGCTTGTCTGTAAAGGTTTTAATTTCTCCATTGAATCTGAATGAAATCCTTGCTAGGCAGAGTAATCTTGGTTGTAGGTTTTTCCGTTTCATCACTTTAAGTATGTCCTGCTACTCCCTTCTGGCTTGCAGAGTTTCTGCTGAAACATCAGCTGTTAACCTTATGGGGATTCCCTTGTATGTTATTTGTTGTTTTTCCCTTGCTGCTTTCAATATTTTTTTAATGTATTTAATCTTTGATAGTTTGATTAATATGTGTCTTGGCATGTTTCTCCTTGGATTTCTCCTGTATGGGAGTCTCTGTACTTCCTGGGCTTGATTGACTATTTCCATTCCCATATTAGGGACGTTTCCAACTATAATCTCTTCAAATGTTTTCTCAGTTACTTTCTTTTTCTCTTCTTCTTCTGGGACCCCTATAATTCGAATGTTGGTGTGTTTAATGTTGTCCCGGAGGTCTCATCATGTTTAGTATCATTACTCTGAACTCTTTCAGGTAGACTGCCTATTTCCTCTTCATTTGTTTGGTCTGGTGGGATTTAATTCTTTTCGTTCTTTTTTCTTTATTTGCTCTGCGGTAGTTATGTCCACCATTTTGTCTTCCAGGTCACTTATGCATTCTTCTGCCTCAGTTATTCTGCTATTGATTCCTTCTAGAGAATTTTTAATTTCATTTATTGTGTTGTTCATCATTGTTTGGTTGCTCTTTAGTTCTTCTAGGTCCTTATTAAACGTTTCTTGTATTTTCTCCTTTCTGTTTCCAAGATTTTGGATCATGTTTAGTATCATTACTCTGAACTCTTTCAGGTAGACTGCCTATTTCCTCTTCATTTGTTTGGTCTGGTGGGATTTTACCTTGCTCCTTCATCTGCTGCATATTTCTCTGTCTTCTCATTTTGCTTAACTTACTGTGTTTGGTGTCACCTTTTCTCAGGCTGCAGGTTCGTAGTTCCCATTGTTTTTGGTGTCTTCCCCCAGTGGGTATGGTTGGTTCAGTTGGTTGTATAGGCTTCCTGGTGCAGGGGAATGGTGCCTGTGTTCTGGTGGATGAGACTGGATCTTGTCTTTCTGGTGGGCAGGACTGCATCCAGTGGTGTGTTTTGGGGTGCCTGTGACCTTATGATTTTAGGCAGCCTCTCTGCTAGTGGATGGGGTTGTGTTCCTGTCTTGCTAGTTGTTTGGCATAGGGTGTTCAGCACTGGAGTTTGCTAGTCATTGAATGGAGCTGAGTCTTAGCATTGAGATGGAAATCTCTGGGAGAGCTCTCACCGATTTGATATTATGTGGGGCCAGGAAGTCTCTGGTGGTCCGATGTCCCTAACTTGGCTCTCCCACCTCAGTGGCTCAGGTCTGACACCCGGCTGGAGCACCAAGACCCTGTCAGCCACACGGCCAACCAAGAAGGATAGAACGGAAGCTGAGAAGTCAGCAGAAGGCAGGTCTACCAGGTTTGATTCTGAATAGAATACAGCTGAAAAGTGAATATTAGGAGGTTAATTGTAAAGTAGATTCTCCTAAAGGTGATGAAAATTGCAAGAAATCACTTGCCAAAGTTGAGCAAGTCTCAGAGCTGGTAGGATAGGTTTGTAAACCAGTTGTACTGTATGAAATTGATCAAGTACAGTACATGATACATAGTAAATAAATCAATGTTGAAAAAATAAAAACATTAATGAGTTTATTAATATATGTAAAGTAGTTAATGCATATTACTCTCATGGAAATTTTAAGTGACAGGCCTTCAGAGTAAACACTCAAGTGGATACTTTAAGGAAAAGATAAATAAACTCTGTAATAAAGAAATTTTTAAAACGTGACTTAGGGGCTTCCCTGGTGGCGCAGTGGTTGAGAGTCCACCTGCCGATGCAGGGGACACGGGTTCGGAAGGATCCGGAAGGATCCCACATGCCGCGGAGCAGCTGGGCCTGTGAGCCATGGCCGCTGAGCCTGTGCCTCCAGAGCCTGTGCTCTGCAACGGGAGATGCCACAACAGTGAGAGGCCCGCATACTGCAAAAAAAAAAAAACAAAAAAAAAAAACATGACTTAGGTTATTAAGAATCCTGTATATGCTCTTCCTCCAGGAAGTGTGTTGAATTATTGTTTTGATAGTGTAGCATGTTTTTGATACACTTTTTTCATTTTCAGTAGTGAGAAAAAGTAGATTTTGAAAAGGATAATTTTTATGTTGAAAATTGTTTTTGTTATATATTCTATTTACTGTCTGTGTAATTTGCTTTCACTTTTTTTTTTTTTTGGAAGTGTAACTTGATGTCTTCTAATACCCTATGCCACACATTTGACTACTGAGATGTTGCTGTCCCATTCTTCTATAACCTAAAAGCAAACAGCTTTATGACTGTTTCATATTCACCATCTTGCTAAGAAACTGATTATAGCACCTGAAGAATCCCATCCGTGTTTAATATTTGAAAATATGTGTCAAGACCAAATACTTCACTTAATTAGAAAATGAGTAGAAACAACCTCATCCCCCCCGTATTGCCTTTCCTTCCTAATAAATTATCTGCAAATGGTGTTTCCATCAATCTGTTTTGAAAAGGAATGCTTTTTTGAGCTTTATGGAAATATTTTTCATTTGAATTCACTCTTTACCATCTTGATAATAGTTCTTTTGTTTCCTGAAAAACAGGGCAGTTTAATCTTTAAATTCTTTTTGCATTTGCAGTATCTGATAACAGATTTAAAGCATTTTAGTTATCATTTTCATTTATGTGCCTTCACATTTTATATATAAATGCATTTGTTTTTATACCTTCACATTTGTCCCTGAGGCAACAGAGGAATAGTGTTCCAGAGTTGCTTACTTATGCCAGCTCTTGTTGATCTGAGATTTATAATTCAGCTTTCCTCCAAAGATTTTGACACTTGGATGTATTCTGCTATATAGAAATGTACCTGAATTTCCTTTTGGAATTCATTGGCTGGCAACTGAATTGTCTATTTTTAACTTACTTGTTTTCATATTGCTGCTTGGATTGCAATGCCACAAGCAAGCCACATGTTTCATCTTTACTCATTCTTTTATTCTTTATAAAATGTATCTATTTTCTTATAAGGATCACACATTGGTAATATTATTTTTGTCCTTCTACAAGTAATGTCTCTGAATGTGATGGTGAAGAATGGTAAGTGGAATCATTATGTCCAGAACATTGCTTACATATTGATGTCATGTTTCTTTCTTCATTTGAGCACCTGTTCTCCTTTGGAAATTTACTTGTTTTCATAGATATTTCAGATATTTCATCCTCCTTACTTGATAAGGAAGTTTATATTTTTTTCTATCTCTCTCTATATGTACATTGAACATGCATATCCATCTCCATTTGATTTCAGTTCTTTTGTACTTTGATGATTTCTGGATCCGAGTTGGAAAAAATATGGACCTAGCCATGCAAGGTCCATCTCTTAACTGCTTTGCTATCCTTTGCCACTGCTGCTGCTTATCTTGCATCTCCTATTGGTAACTGAATGCTACGTTTATAATCAGAATTATTTCTCTTCTGTGACATTTGTCATTCTTTTTCATCCAGACTATGATCTGCCTTCTGATTTCCATGGAATAATACAAGTGGCCATTACTATACTCCTTCAAGTGCTAGAAGCTTCCAAATATTTTGAATTTTCTCTTATTTTTCTTATTAGGGTGCAGCATAGATGCCAAGCAAGTTGAGGAACAATCTGCAGCTGCAAATGAAGAAGTACTTTTTCCTTTCTGTAGGGAACCAAGTTATTTTGAAATCCCTACAAAAGAATTTCAGCAACCATCACAAATAACAGAGAGTACTATTCATGAAATCCCAACAAAAGACACACCAAGTTCTCATACAACAGGTGCAGGGCATGCTTCATTTACCATTGAATTTGATGACAGTACCCCAGGGAAAGTAACTATTAGAGATCATGTGACAAAATTTACTTCTGATCAGCGCCACAAATCAAAGAAGTCTTCTCCTGGAACTCAAGACCTGCCAGGGATTCAAACTGGAATGATGGCACCAGAAAACAAAGTAGCTGACTGGCTAGCACAGAACAACCCTCCTCAGATGGTATGGGAAAGATCAGAAGAGGATTCCAAAAGTATTAAAAGTGATGTTCCAGTTTACTTAAAAAGGTTGAAAGGTAAAGTGAATTGATCATTTTAGAACTTGCTATTTTATGGTAAAGTTCAGTCTTCACAGTTACCAACCTACTATTAGATAAATAATTATATGGTATAAAGCTTCTGCATTTTTGAAGGTTTATATTTAATTTTAAAGCTCAAAATCCAGCCAAACTGCCCACATCCAACTTACTCATTCAAAACAATCTGCCTTCATTTTCTTGCCGAAACCAGATTGGTTTTGTAAATTTGTATGTATGCTATTAAATATGTTTCTTTTTCTTATGGAAATAAAAGATTCATTCATTTCACCAGTGGAATTCCCTAGAAGGCAGTTCTCATCATTTTCTTGACTTCAGGAAAAGATATATTCAATTCTGTTCTTCTCTATTATGTGCTTCCTGTAAAATAGCAGTATGTAGATTTTGAAAGTTTTAAGCTATTGGATATGGGCTGACAGTTCTACTTTGGTAATATAGTCACATTGTTGGTAGAGTGTTTCAAACTCTTCTCAGGTTACCGTGTCATGAAACAAAAATTGAATTAAGAATTTTTTCACTAGTAAGACTTTTATAAAAATTGTAGTTGAATGTTTATTTGTGAAATAATTATTATATATGTTTTATTAGTATAATACTTGACCAAAGTTAGTAAAACCTTTCTTTATACCTGTACATCGAAGTATCAACTGATCATTTTTTTCCATTGATTTTGCTAATTAAATTAATTTAGAATTTTCTAAATACAGTTTTATGTTACTCTATCTTAATTTTATTCAACAAGCTGTCTATAAGGGGAAAGATTGCATGTTAAGCTGACCATTCTGTTACTATACAAAAAGTTAAAGAGCTTTAAAAGAACACTCGTTGAGGTCAGAGATTATATATTACTTACCTTATATCTCTTTCCTGGGGCTTGAGTATGTGATAGGTACTCAGTAATTTGAATAAACAATGAATGACTTCACTATCATTGACAAGACTGACCCTGGTTTAACCTGTACTTTATGGCTTGGGATTCTGTTCAGCTAATGAAGAAATACCTATTTCTGATTTACTTCTAAGGCATTTCAGGATAGTGAGATGGTGTGATTACCTAATTCTTTGTCAGGGCCTATTTCTATATTTAATTATAATCATAAGCAATTACCTGGCATATGAACTTTTAACATGTGATTGTTATCTTTACTCCTACTAGATAATAACAAATATATAATTGAGACCTAGACCTGTATTGATATATATAGGTTAAAACTCACAAATAAAAGCTACCCATTTATAAATTGATCATTTTTATGAATTGGATAAAATAATACTGATATCCTCGTATAATGTAAAAAGTAGTGTGAACTTTGAAAATTTAGAAATGACATCGTCTTTTTTAGGCCACCCTTAATAAATGTACAAAAATGAGCTAAAATATCCTTTTAAAAGCCACCATTGAAAAGTGCCTTTATAGGACTTCCCTGGAGTTCCAGTGGTTAAGACTCCGTGCTTCCACTGCAGGGGGCATGGGTTCCATCCCTGGTGGGGGGACTAAGATCCCGCATGCCACTCGGTGTGGCCAAAAAAAAAAAGAAAACAAATGAAAAACAAAAAACTTCTATTATAACTGTACTTTAATAATAGACTTTCAGCAGTTGCTTAGTCAAAAACTTGAAAGTAGGCAAAACAAAACAACTTTGCTCCTGCAAGAGTGAAGTGCACACGCTTTGGGACAGTTAAAGAAAATAATATTCACAAAGCCCATACACTTTTACCCTTTAGGAGAGTTGCAGCTTTTTTTGGCCACAACTCCTGACTAGGTGTAGCTAATCTACCCTTAAAAATACTGAAAGAACTTCAACATATTAATGCCTGATTAATAATAGACAAAACAGAAAGAATCTTGTTAAGAACACTTCCAAGTGATTTTTTTTTGTTGTTAAGTAAGAACAGAAATTGCAGTTCTGATCAGATGTGTTATCTAGTATAGCACTGAGAAATGCAAAAAGAATAATAATTTTTGAAAAAAGAAAATGGCTAATCTATAGAGAATTTTTAACCAATAACTTAAAGAAAAGATACTGAAAGGACCTGACACCAAATAAGTGCCAAATTTTTGTATGGTGTTACAAGAACTAAATTCTGTAAAGATGGCATTTTCATATTGTATATGTGTGTGATATGGGTTATCTGGTCTTACTACACATGAAATATGGGAGTTTAGTTATTTACAGCTCTCACAAACTGGATTCCTTTTCAGTGCATCCAGTGCAACATAAAATAGGTTGTACAATGTCCTGTTTTTAATGAGTTTTGTATTTGAACTAGTAGTTTTGTTTGGTTCTGCATTCCATCTTATCCCTGATTCCTAGCTTAATTACCAAGGCATGAATTCCATTAATTAAATTAAACACCATTTTTTTCCTTTCAGATTGCATTTTCAGTAGTTGCTAGTTTGAAGAAAGATTTTCAGATTTAGTCCTGGAAGTATTGGAATACACGTGGTTGACTAGAGTAATTTATAGCTTTCTTCTAAAGAGCTATCATTTAAGCCCTCATTTGTGATTCAGCCCTCATTTGTGATTCAATCTAAAACATGCATAGAATAACTCTTGACTTTCCATTAAATTCATGCTATTATAATATAATAATTGTCATTTGATTATTTCTTCTAGTGTACGTATTATTTAGATAATAAGAATTCTAGATCAGTGAAAAATCAAGTAATTTTCATAAAGTTTCACATTTAGTCCCTAATAGAACTATGAAGGGTAACAAAAAAACCTGTGGTAGGAAGCCAATGTTTTCAAAATTCAACTACAGTATTCTAACTTGACTCTATATGCTTAACAGAGAAGACATATTTTTATCTAGTTATATTTAGCACCATGCCATTTGTCTGGTAGATTTATGTAGGATTTCATAGACTGTGCTTTTCCATGCTAGGCCTTTTAACATGCTTTATTTAACTCGCTGAAGCTACCAGAGTTTAAATGAGCATACATGCAAAATTGCAAAAATTCTCATAGCTAGAAAGAGGTTTGTAAAGAATTATACAATAATTGGTGGAAACTACAAATTTGTATTTTTATATTAAAAAGACAAGGTATGCTATACTTTTGGAAGTTTTGAATGTCACTGAAAGTTAAGTTTCATCACATTTTTTATGGCATTTGCATTTTTTCCTATGTAATGATAAGCACTCCAGTGGGATCACACTTTTTTCTGTCTTTTTCTCTCTAATGCTAAAAATAAATTTTTGATTGCTTAAATAAGGTATAGGTTTAAAGGCAGGATTAACGTTTAATGTTATAAATACAGACTGTCACAGATGATATAGCATTGCTTATCTGTTAAGGCATTGATGAACCATTATAAAGTTAAAATTTGGAGAAAGGAAAGTAATCCTATTCAGTTGTTTATAAAGGACTCATTGTTGGTTGATAAAATTTGAATGTAAGCATTGCAATTGAGGGAAGTTTGCAGAGCCTGTTACTGAAAAGAACATATGACTTTTGATTGAAAAAGGGAAGGGGGCAAAACAAGCAGCACTTTTGTATGTGCTTCTAATTTTCTACATGGGATTTTTTCCTTCTCTATTATGCGGTTTCTTTTTTGTGTCCAGGAAATAAACATGATGATGGTACACAAAGCGACTCAGAAAATGCTGGGGCTCACAGGCGCTGTAGCAAACGTGCAACTCTTGAGGAACACTTAAGACGCCACCATTCAGAACAGAAAAAGCTACAGAAGACCCAGGCTACTGAAAAGCATCAAGACCAAGCTGTTGTAAGTCAAACTGCTTTTATGATTGCATTCTTTGATGAAGACAATCCCAGAAAAAGAAGGTCATATTCTTTTACTCACAGTACGGGAATCTTGTGTCAGGAAACTACTTATTCAGCACCACATACAAAACTTGAAAAAACAAAATCTCCAACAGCAGATGCCAAAGTGGTTTCTTTGTCTTTACAGACTAGCTCTGCGCACCACAGAGGGGGGCATGGTGTTCCACATGGGAAATTGTTAAAACAGAAATCAGAGGAGCCATCGGTGTCAATTCCCTTCCTACAAACTGCATTATTAAGAAGTTCAGGGAGTCTGGGGCACAGACCAAGCCAGGAGATGGATAAAATGTTAAAAAATCAAGCTACTTCTGCTGCTTCTGAAAAGGATAATGATGATGACCAAAGTGACAAGGGTACTTATACCATTGAGTTAGAGAATCCCAACAGTGAGGAAGTGGAAGCAAGAAAAATGATTGACAAGGTAAATAATTGAAATTTGGGTATGATATTAGTTTTCTCGTGGTGTATTACTATCGGAAATTACTAGGGTATAAAATGTTTTCATGTAGTCAGTATCTTGAAACTTTAGGATTTTGTTAGGGAACTGCAAGACTAACAATAAGGCCAAAATGCTTTCTGATTTTATTCTGCTTATATTCTGAATTTGCCCGAGTTTCATATGTAAAGTCCTGTACATATAAGCTGATTGGACCTTTTAAAGTTGTATAAATTTAAGATTGACTTTTCAAATGCTATACTTTGGCCATTCTCACTTTGCATTTATTTAAAAACTAAAAATCAAAACCAGATTGCTATGACTCTGTTAATATAAACATGAACATTAACTGATAACAAACAAAGGTTTCTTGCCTACTAATTTCATTTTGGAAGCAGATGAAAATACATATGTTTTAATCAATTTTGTTCTTTTTCCTTAGTTTCTTCTCTTAATTTCTATTCAGTGCTGTCTGTGGTGATAGAAAAGTGTATAAAAACAAAATCAGTGTGTTTATGATACTCTGAGTTGAACCAAGTGTATACCTAGTCATGATGATTATTTACATTTCAGATTTGTTTTTTGATGTTATTGGTTAATGTGTATAATGATGGTTGTATGGTTTAAAAAGTAGTTTTGCTCCCAGTAATGGAAGGTTGACTTTAGAATCAGCTGTATATTTTATCCCCTGGAAGATAGAAACATAAATTTGGCTAAACATTAATCTCTTGTTCAAGTTCTTGTTACTCAGCACGTGAGCAGCATTAGCATCGTTAGGGAGCTTGTTAGAAATACAAAATCTCAGGCCCAACTTAAACATACTGAAACAGAATCTGCTTAAAAGCAGGGTTCATATGCACATTAACATTTGAGATGCACTAGTTCAGATGATGAGTTTACAGAGTGGTCTTTTAGAGAGCAGACGAGGTAAATAACCCTTTGGGACACAGTAAAATTATTAGGACTTATGTTTACTTTTTTATATATATAAATTTATTTATTTTATTTATCTTTGGCTGCATTGAGTCTTCGTTTCTGCACGCAGGCTTTCTCTAGTTGAGGCGAGCGGGGGCTACTCTTGGTTGCAGTGCGTGGACTTCTCGTTGCGGTGGCTTCTCTAGTTGCAGAGCACGGGCTGTAGGCGCACAGGCTTCAGTAGTTGTTGCACACGGGCTCAGTAGTTATGGCTCACGGGCTCTAGAGCACAGGCTCAGTAGTTGTGGCGCATGGGGCTTAGTTGCTCTGCGGCATGTGGGATCTTCCCGGGCCAGGGCTCGAACCCATGTCCCCTGCATTGGCAAGCAGATTCTTAACCACTCAGCCACCAGGGAAGCCCTGGATTTATGTTTACTTTTTTTTTTAAATGTATTTATTTTTGGCTGCGTTGGGTCTCCGTTGCTGCCCACGGGCTTTCTCTAGTTGTGGTGAGCAGGGGCTACTCTTTGTTGTGCGCGGGCTTCTCATTGAGGTGGCTTCTCTTGTTGCGGAGCACGGGCTCTAGAGCGCAGGCTCAGTAGTTGTGGCGCATGGGCTTAGTTGCTCCGTGGCATGTGGGAATCTTCCCATACCAGGGCTCGAACCCGTGTCCCCTGCATTGGCAGGTGGATTCTTAACCACTGCACCACCAGGGAAGCCCTATGTTTACTTTTAATTTCATAGTTTTTATTTCTGTTTAGGAGTGTGTTCTATAGTGTATGTATGTAATTTTTAATATCCATTGATTGAGAAACACATGCTCAAAATTTTTTACTGTTTGGGTATATAGACTTCCAAACTTTTGGAGACCCATTAATTTGGGAAATAGATTTTATGAAAGTTGTTAACAAGCGAAATATAGCAATTAAGAAACAGATAAAGTGATTTTTGTGATTATATTAAAGGAAATCTAAGAACACGGTGGTAGCAATAGAAGATGACCCTTGGCGATTTTGAATTATTTTCATCATTGGGAATCAATAATGACTTTTTTTCAGATTATTTTAAAGTTTATAATTTTTCCTCTGGTTATTGAGCACAAGTATAGTGCTATTTAAAATACTGTCAAATAGAAAATAAAAGGATAGGTTTTAAAAAGAATGCTAAGAAGTTTTAAAATTCAGATTAATATTAATTTTATCCTATTATAGCTTTGTTTGGTTTATGGATATTTCATTCATAGTTATGTTTTCTATATTAAAAGATCTTACAGTGAGGGGTTATATTGTAGTATTTAAGAACGTGAACACTTGCAGCCAGACAGATTTGAGATTAAGTGCAAACCCTACATGTACTAGATATAAGTACATTGAGTAAACTCGAATAAACTAACCTCTTTAAGCCTGTGTTTATTTTTTTAATAAACTGGAGGAGATTTCACTAGGTTATGAAAAGATTTCACCAGGTTATGAAAGAATTAAGACTTATATAAAAGTCTTATTACAATGCCTATCTTATAGTGAAAGGTCTATAAATGTTAGCTATGTTATTACCCTTACTAGGAGTTTCCACATATGAATCTCTACACTAGGTATTGATTAATCCTGAAAAGTTTCTCAGCATTGAAAGGGCCAAATCTGAAGCTCAAGTGGAAGGTACAGTGCAAGGGAATAGCCTGGCCAGAATAGCAGAAAGCCAGGAAAGAAGTCACTGTTGCAGATGAGACTCTTTAAAAGTAAACTGCTGGTTAGAGAGAGGGACCACAAAACCATTGGCAGGTGGATTCTTAACCACTGCACCACCAGGGAAGCCCTATGTTTACTTTTAATTTCATAGTTTTTATTTCTGTTTAGGAGTGTGTTCTATAGTGTATGTATGTAATTTTTAATATCCATTGATTGAGAAACACATGCTCAAAATTTTTTACTGTTTGGGTATATAGACTTCCAAACTTTTGGAGACCCATTAATTTGGGAAATAGATTTTATGAAAGTTGTTAACAAGCGAAATATAGCAATTAAGAAACAGATAAAGTGATTTTTGTGATTATATTAAAGGAAATCTAAGAACACGGTGGTAGCAATAGAAGATGACCCTTGGCGATTTTGAATTATTTTCATCATTGGGAATCAATAATGACTTTTTTTCAGATTATTTTAAAGTTTATAATTTTTCCTCTGGTTATTGAGCACAAGTATAGTGCTATTTAAAATACTGTCAAATAGAAAATAAAAGGATAGGTTTTAAAAAGAATGCTAAGAAGTTTTAAAATTCAGATTAATATTAATTTTATCCTATTATAGCTTTGTTTGGTTTATGGATATTTCATTCATAGTTATGTTTTCTATATTAAAAGATCTTACAGTGAGGGGTTATATTGTAGTATTTAAGAACGTGAACACTTGCAGCCAGACAGATTTGAGATTAAGTGCAAACCCTACATGTACTAGATATAAGTACATTGAGTAAACTCGAATAAACTAACCTCTTTAAGCCTGTGTTTATTTTTTTAATAAACTGGAGGAGATTTCACTAGGTTATGAAAAGATTTCACCAGGTTATGAAAGAATTAAGACTTATATAAAAGTCTTATTACAATGCCTATCTTATAGTGAAAGGTCTATAAATGTTAGCTATGTTATTACCCTTACTAGGAGTTTCCACATATGAATCTCTACACTAGGTATTGATTAATCCTGAAAAGTTTCTCAGCATTGAAAGGGCCAAATCTGAAGCTCAAGTGGAAGGTACAGTGCAAGGGAATAGCCTGGCCAGAATAGCAGAAAGCCAGGAAAGAAGTCACTGTTGCAGATGAGACTCTTTAAAAGTAAACTGCTGGTTAGAGAGAGGGACCACAAAACCTGGTGTATACCTGCTGTCTATAATTATCATAAGCATCTTTTTCTCATTTTCAAAAACAGTTTCAATGACAAATTATACAGTCACACTATGGATAAAGGAAACCAAGATTTTAAAGCAGGATTCATTTAAGGGAATAATGTCAGGATGTGACTAAGTAGATAATTCAGAGTCATTCTTGGTTTGTATAAACCAGAAAACAAAGCTAAGACCGTAAGTCTAGGAAAAAACAAGAATCACTACATTATCTTGTGAATACCAAAGAAAAAAAGCTGAGATTCTACTAGCTGTGGTTAAAGCTAGAGGTCAGATTCAGGCTATCTAAAGTCAGGCTCTGGGGAAACAAATGTCTGAAGAAAATGAGGTAACCTGTGGGCATGAAGCAAACAAAGACCAAAAATAGTCAGAATCAAGGCGTAAGAAGGACTTTGGGAGGATGGGAGTAGATTCAAGCGTCATATCAAATTGCTTGGGTAAGCTCTGTCATCCATTTTCTCCCTTTTGAAGTTAGGGTGTGTGGGATGGACGTTGGGACCATCAGCTGTTGTCCATCTGAATTTAATTGTTGTTTGGTCCTGAAAAAATGTGGTCTCTTTCCCTTTTTACTCCCTTATTTGAGAGCTGGTTTATTTCATTAATTTACACTTTTATCAACCTTTATTCAACATCAACCATGTGCCAGGCTTTGTGTTAGGAGAGAGAGATTGAAATTGAAAAGACAGAGTTCTTCCGCTCAGTAACTAAGTATGTGGAGGGATGGAAATACATAAGTAAAAACATATGAATTAAAAATGGTATGATGGGGCTTCCCTGGTGGCGCAGTGGTTGGGGGTCCGCCTGCCGATGCGGGGTACATGGGTTTGTGCCCCGGTCCGGGAGGATCCCGCATGCCGCAGAGCGGCTGGGCCCATGAGCCATGGCCGCTGGGCCTGCGCGTCCGGAGCCTGTGCTCCGCAACGGGAGAGGCCACAGCAGTGAGAGGCCCGCGTACCCCAAAAAAAAAAAAAAAAAGGTATGATGAATGCTTTGATAAACAAACTGTTCAAGGAAGGGTACCAGTAGCTTACATGAGGGGATCTCAGGTTAAATATCTTTTCCTCAGAGAAGTCTTTAGCTATCCAATCTACGGAAACCTCTCCTAGTCACTGTCATATCAGCTTGTTTCATTTTAATCATAAGCTTTGTAACCAGTTGATAGTTTCCTATTTATTTATTTGCCTCCCCATTCCCCTATAACACACACACGCATGCATCTGCACACAAGAATATAAACTTCATGACTGCAGGAACCTAGTGCCTGTTATATAAAATGTCCTCAATAAATATTGAATTTAATTGCCAACTGAGCTCATTTTGAAACATGTGGAATTAATCCTTTAACAGGTATGGTCAAGGAGGGTTTTCCAAAAATATGGAGCAACCTTTTCAAAAGCACAGGAGGGTAGAGGACTTGTTCAGAGGACCACAGTTACTTTTAGAGAGATGAGATTGGACTAGATCTTGAAGGCCCCTACATATCATACTAAGAACTTTAGATTCTTTAATGCTAAAGGCAGTGGTGAATCATTGAAAACTTTTAAATCTGGCAGTGATGTGCAAATCACTGTCGTAAGTGTGAAGAATGGATTGAAAATTGGAAAGGCTGGAAGCAGAGAAGGCAATTAAAAAGCTGCTGACATGTCCAGTAGTCAGTTGGATATAAAGGTCTGGATCTTAGGAAAGATATAAAGGTCTGGGCTAAAATAACAGTTTTGGAATTATAAGAGAGTAGATATGAATGCAAAATAATAGATGAGATCACTTGGAAAGAATGTATTGCGTGAGAAGAGGCAAAGTATGAAATTCTTAGCAACACCAGTATGGGTGGACAAAGGAATAAGAGTGAATAAAGGAGGATCAAACAGAGGACTAAGAGAAAACCAAAAGAAAATAGTATCTTGGAATCAAAAACTCACTCAAAAAGTGAGTAAGCAGCAGTGTTACATGATACACTGATATTAAATATGATAAGTACTAGAATGCCTTTTCAGTTTTTCCCCAAAATACATTGTATTTCTGGGTCTAGAGAAGAGAAGCAGAACATATATTTCCATCTTAACTCAGGAGAAGTTGCATACTGTTAAAATATGATTTCTTTAAAGAGATGATCAAGCTGAAATCCTATTATCTTTTTCAGTGCTGGTTGTATTGTTAGGTAGTTAAAAGGTGCTGAGTTATCCACACCCCAACCCCCAAATTATGGGATTACAGCATTTTGGTTTGTACTTTTGTGTTGTGTGTTTGTCAGTAGATAAACTTATTTTATGCTTTGTCCCCAAATTTACCTTTTATAATATTAACACAAATGTCTGTTATTTATAAAGAACTGTTAAGTTTTACATCTAAGCTTACAAGGAGATGCGCTATAATAAGAAAGTGCTGTTAACTGCCTGGATTAAAGGTAATTATCTTCCATTGCAATGATAATCTCCCCTAGACCTGCCTCCTTTGACTTCCCTGTGATACCTAGAGAACCCATCATAGTACCAGTTTCTTTCCCCACTCCTTCGTCCACAGTACTGCTGAGGGAAGAGGAGGATGTTGTCAGGGCTGCTTCATAGCCTTTCAAGCTAAATGAGAAAGATTTGTAGTGAAAACAGAAAGCTAAATATTAAATGAAAAGGAAAAAATTGGTCATTGTAGAGGGCTTGAGGTTCTTTTGAAAAAGTATTTCTCTTCATAAATTTCATACCATAGACCAGTTCTTCCAGATACTTCTCCTTTCCTGAGTTTTGACTCCCCAAATACCTCTTATTAGCATATTCTCTCCCCTCATGGGGCCTTGTATCTATCAGTGCTGATTCTATAGGCAGCAGGTGGTAGGGAAAAATCCAGAACCAGGAGAACTATAACAAGACTGGAAACATGGAATGAAGAACATCTACAGCAGTGCATCAGCCCAGAGGAAGTCCGTGCTGAGAACCTAGATCCAGGTTTAAACAGTTTGGAATGGAGATATTCCAAACTCAAGTTCACAGCAAGATTTTACATTAGGTCCAAGTCAGAGCCAGGGAACTATGATAAACCAGAGTCAGAATCTAGGTAGAGAGTGCCAGTTAGAACACAGATGAAGCAGGCATGTTCAAAGTCCACTCAAACACCCAATCAAGATGTATGGGAACTAAAGGATAAGAGATCAAATAAGAGCTTGAGTCATAACAGAGGACATTGATAACAGAGGCTGCCTTTGGATTTTGACTTAACATTTTTTTCTGCTTCCTGTCAATCCAGAAATAATCTGAGTTAATGGGCCAAAGCAAATAGTGGTTCTTAACAGGTAAATTATGACAGCTTGATTTTTCTTCCTCTTATACTAATCTTCTTTCTTGCCGTCTCTTCACTGAACAATTTTTTAAAAAATTTTCTATCAGGAGAATTTACTTTTGGTCACTCTGATTCATGCTCCTCTCCCCTTCTTAGCACCCCCATGTTCTCCTTAGGTATAGGAAACCCTATTCTGCTATATTAATTCCCAAAGCTTCATAAGGGAACCCTCACCTTTTTTTCAAAAGCTTAGCATTTAATAGGTTTGCCTCTGTTTTCCTTTCTCTATTATTTAATGAGATCTTATTTATTTTCCTGCTTTTAAGGGGCTTTCCACTTACAGTGCCCTAGTCTAATGAGCTCTTCCCTGTGTGGTTTTTTTGTTTTGTTTTGTTTTTGCATGCCTACCTCCTTCTCATAATTTACTTTCAGAGGCTTTCTTTAACCACCCTACCTAAAATAGCCCTAGCATTCCCCTCTTACTACCATGTTTGATTTTCTTTATAGAACTTACCTCTAGCTAGTTTATTTTCTTTCTGTCCTTTCTAGAATGATCTTATTTGCCTTGACCATTTCTGTATGTTTTGTGCCTTGAACAGTGGCTGGTATGTAGTAGACACTCAATATCTGTTGAATGAATGAATGAGAAAAAAATTTTTGACATGCTTTTTTCATTTTTATCAATATTTGTATGTGGTTAGCTATATATTAGCTAAATTATTTCATTGAATTTATAGATTGGTTAAATCCAGTCAGGCCTCCACAAACAGGTTTTCCTGTATTTTACGTGCTGAAACTAGTTTATATCTTGATTTCAAAGTAACTTGTTAAAATGTATAATTTAAAATCTTGTATGTTTTATAAGCTTCTCTTTGTACTAAGAAACATGATTTCTTGTACTAAGAAACATGGTTGTGTCAGAAGAAATGTATAAGTTTCAGGGGAATTGCCTTGATTAGTAGAAAACTAGAGATATCTTTGCATTTCTAGCGGTACCTACCTAATGACTTAAGAGAATCTGTTTGGCAAGGAAAGGAAGGGTAAGATGGTCATTGATGAGCAGTCAGATTTTAGGGATGAAAGAAAAGAATTCATGACAGTTAAATAAGCCATAAAGAGGAGAGAAATTGGACATTTTAACTATAGAAGCATTAGAGTAGACCTGAGTGTGGTTTGCGTATACAAAAGGAGGAGCTAATAGAAAAAGAATGGTAAACAGTGATGGAAAGGGAAGAGATTGTGGCTGTAAGACTCCTAAGGAATGGGAAGAATAAGGATGTAGGATAGATTTTGGGAGAGGATGAAAATTTACCCAGACAGAGGTGAAAAGGAAGAAGGTAAGGCCAGATAGTGCCCTTTTTAAAAAACTGAGTTAAAATTCACATGACATTTACCATGTTAGCCATTTAAAGTGTGCAGTCTGTTGATTTTTAGTACATTCACGGTGTTATGCAACCATCAGCACTGTCTAATTCCTGGACATTTTCATCACCCTAAAAAGAAATCCCATACCTATTAAGCAGGCACTTCAGATTCCTCCATCCCCCAGCTCCTGGCAACCACTAATCTACTTTCTGCATCAGTGGAATATTAGCTTATTCTGGCCATGTCATATAAATGAAATCTCCTAGTATGTGGCCTTTTATGACTTGCTACTTTTCACTTAGCATATCTTTTCAAGGTTCATCCATGCTATAGCATGAATCAACACTTCATTCCTTTTTATGACTGAATAATATACCATTGTGTGGATATACCACATTTTATTTATCCGTCCATCCATTAACAGACATTTGGGTTGTTTCTACCTTTTGGCTATTGTGAAAAATGCTCCATGAGCATGCATGTACATGTTTATTTATATACCATGATAAATTATAAAATATCTCTCCTACCCCCATTCTGAACTCCTTTTTTTCTAACAATTTTGTCTGAATTTTCAATTTACAAGTTGATTACAAATATGTTATAAAAATAACAGTGTTAAACATTCAGAACCATTTATTCCACTGAATTTGTGGGACTTTGCATTTTAAAAATGAAATTAGATTTTTATGGAAAATTACAAGCTAAAAAATATTCTCCTCTATTAAATCTTCCTGATTTTGTTCCCTGATGTTAGTGGCTAGCATTCTGCATAGTTCTTGAACTATTTATGTGTGAAGTGATTTCCATAAACCATGGGAACCTCTACTATTGATTTGAACTGGTAGAGACCCTGCTCTCCTTACCCAGGAGGTCGTTGCTCATTGAAGAAAGAGACGTTCTCATCATCTGAGGGTGAAACTTGAGTGCATTTTTACTTAAACACTTTGATATGATCAGTATACTAATGTAGTACCATTCTTCAGTTGTTATTTTAAAATAGGCTTACAAAAGCTTGATATTTAACCTATTATGTTTCTCATTTCTGTGGGAAGATGAATTCTGAATTTCAACTGATTTGGAAAATTTTTTAACTAATAAAGGACTATTGCTATTGAATTGCCATTTTACTCTACATTATCGTATTTCGTATCATATTATTTCGTATCGTATTATCGTATTTCTATGCCTAAGTCTTCTCCCTTCCCCCACCCCTTTTGTCTCCACTTTCTGTCACAAGAAGCAAGCCACCTATGTCTGAGGTTGCCAAATGTAATTTGACCTCTCTTTACAAGTATTCAGTAGGTGGAATATTTACCCCCATGAAAGTTAATCCTGTGTTCTTTGGTTTGATAATACCATTATTCCCCCTTCCCCAGCCTCCAATTTCAGAATTAGAAACGGTGGACATTTTTAGTATAGTCTGAACTTTTAAACAAAAATGACGTTAATGGTAATATGCTAGTGA
Source organism: Physeter macrocephalus (assembly GCF_002837175.3). Classification (NCBI taxonomy): domain Eukaryota; kingdom Metazoa; phylum Chordata; class Mammalia; order Artiodactyla; family Physeteridae; genus Physeter; species Physeter macrocephalus. The sequence goes on from NC_041217.1 coordinate 55,727,843, forward strand.
AAAACCAAGGGCAAACTTTTCATAGGCTTGGTTTGTGTTGTATATACTAGCCCTTTATCATCTGAAGAATGTTTAGTTTCTTTAAATTTAAAACTAAAATCTAAAAATACTGTCTGGTTCTTATAGAAATATTGTTTTAACTGCAAAATACCCCTGCATGGTTCAGGTGACATTCTCTTTTTTTTTCTAAGCTCCTATTTTGGACTAAACTCCTCGAGAGCAAGGACTGAGTTATATCTATATTATATATATGTATTAAGTGTCCTAGGGTGGTGAGCCCAGTAGCCTACAAATAACAAGTACCATATCTCAGTAACAGGTTGTTAAAATTGTTTAAAGTAGTCAATGAGATATAGATGTGAAATTCCAAAGTGAGATGCCAGATATCACATACACATATTCAAAAGAAAAGATTGAGAACATGTTCCATAATTCTGTCTTCTTACCCTAAACCTAGAGGCTGTGGGGAGGGTCACAGGTCACTCCCCCATATAGAGCTGCATCCACCTGGATCATGGGAACTATAGGAGAGAGCACATGAAAGCCACCCCCAACCCCTAAGACAAATAAGTTATCTTTAAACTGCCAGTCCCAGAGAGCTCAGAGAATATAAGTTCAAAAAGAAATTTTCTGTTCCCATACCACTCCTCCTTCCTCCCCATGCCCTTCAGAAGAATTAAAAACTGACTGACAAACTTGGGGAGGAGGGTTCTACTTAGAGTGGAAGCATAAAAGTTGGACAGATATCTGATCTCTCTCCCTTCCTCGGTTTAGACTTCTAGCCTAAAAAAGTTCCTAGCTGAGTGAGGGACACCTGATTTTGTACTCTATCAGGTTTGGGGGTTTAATTGAGCCCTGGTCAGAGTGGGGAAGAGAAGAGATTCATGAGCCTGGGTTAGTATACTGTATTTGAAATACCCTTGAGCCATCTAGGAGGAGAAAGTACAGATAGGTGAGCAGCTGTCTACAGTTGGTGATTTAAGTGAAGCCTTGGATATGGGTGGAATCACCTAGGGACAAAATCTAGAATGAAAAGATGAGAAAATCTAGCAAACTTGGTCTCTGCTTTGAGGAGCTCTTAAGTTCTGTTTAAGCATTATATTGCATGTCAGATTATATGTACTTTTTTAGATATGGAAAGTATTATAGCTTCAAAGTACATAGACAGTATAGCTGTTTCTGTCTTTGTTTTCACACAAAACTTGTGGATTTTTTGTACCTAGTCACGAAAATGACAGTTTGGGTTTCAAGCTGAGCTAGTTATAGCTATTACTAATTTTTCAAAACACTATCAAAAATACGGGTATGAACTTTGAAGGCTTCTTTGCTCATACAGCAGTACTTCAGGCCCTATCACTTGCTTGGAAAATAAATTGCTACTTCTCTGACAGATATATATGCACAGCTATCTCTAGTGTTTTAAGAGGAATCTGTAGAAAGTCAATTTCAGTCCCCTTCCCTAAAAACATTAGTTCTCTATGTGTGGGTCTTTTGTTATTATTTCAAAATAGTGTCAGAAGCGATTTGGAGAGATTTAATATATTTGAAACTGCTGGTGCTTAGATATTTGAGGAAATCAAGTTTTGGAAGTCCATTATTAGAATTAAATATCATCAAATCAGAAATTAACTGAAGGTAATTTGTAAATTAACATGCCAGAGAGATACAACATGCAAGTAATCACATGTGGTTATTTTTGTCTTTTACTCCCAAACTTGAACTGTAATTTTTTTTTAGTAATTATGCAAATAAGGAAATAAACTTCAGTAAATGTGGAGTTCAGTGACTTGAGTTAGAAATAATTTTAAAATTTTATTTTAAGATAGTCAAATAACTTAGTAGTTCTCATTTCTTTATAAGTGGGGTTGAAGGCAGAGCACATGGAAAGGTATACTTCGCAGGTTTTATTGCTGTTCTTGTTAAACTTACTAATTCTGCTGTTTAGCAAAATGAAGCAGGTTTGTTTTTTTCCTTCTGTACACTGTGCTTCCATATATTATTAAAATTTATATTTGATTTAAAGTTAATAATACATAATTTGCTCTTAAAGCAAAGATAATTTAAAATATTGAGTGGTTCAACAGACTATTAAATCGTAATTCCTGAAAACTATACAGTTATATTTGAATTAAATATTAAGTAATGCCATCTAGTGGTAACATTTCCAAGTTTAGTGAATTTGAAAATTTGGTATCTGCTTTACTAAATGTGGACTTCAGAATTTATCAGCTAGGTATACTATATCATTAAAAAGGTTTCTGGAAAATAGTTTAACCTAAGGGTTTTTTTCCTTTTTGGTAGAAAATGAAGGCTCTTTGGTTATGTTCTAAAGATCCTTTCTACAAAGTGCTGATTGAAACACATTATTATTCTTTATTGTGATAATTAGAGCCACAACTATTACCTGTAAATAATAAGCATTGGGAACAAAGTAGGCTTAATAGTAAAACAGAATGTTAAAGTTTATTCAGTTATAACCTTTTCCCAGTCTATTCAGGGGCTATTATGTGCCAATAAATGAGTAAGACTCAGGTAACTGCCCTTAAAGGCACATGATCGATTGTTGGTCTCTGTGTTTAGAATATTTCAGAAGTGTTGACCATAGACAGCCTTCTTATTGAAAATGCTGATCTGTGTGAACAGACTCAGGAATCTGCATTTCAAACAAAGGCCTTTAAGTTTAAAAATTATGTTATATTCTATACAAAGTTTGAGAATTATGGTATACTCTATACAAAGATCATATGTTAAAATCTGTTACTTAGGACCTTAGAAAACTATATGTATAAATTTAACTCATATATGTAAATGTTAAGCATCTGTTAGGGAAGGAACAGATATGGCTGATAAAATCAGCCATACCTTTAAGCTTCCAACATGCTCCTCAAAAATAACAGCAAAGGGCTTCCCTGGTGGCGCATTGGTTGCGAGTCCGCCTGCCGATGCAGGGGACACGGGTTCGTGCCCTGGTCCGGGAAGATCCCACATGCCACGGAGTGGCTGGGCCCGTGAGCCATGGCCTCTGAGCCTGTGCGTCCGGAGCCTGTGCTCCGCAATGGGAGAGGCCACAACAGTGAGAGGCCCGCATACCACAAAAAAAAACAACAACAAAGAGACAAGCTGAAAACAACCTGAAGTGGTGTGGTACTCTTTCCTAACTCTTGGCATTATTGTAATGCTTAACATTATTAACATCTTTTAACAAAGCAAATGTAATATCCTGACTATCTCTTATTTATTATCAAATAGTACATTTTGCTAAATGTTTAAAAAGGACATTTACATTTACATAAGCTGTCACTGCCCTGTTTTCGTCTCCAGCTATTACTCCTATTGGATGTTACCCTATCATTAAACAAGTTTCCCTCATTATTGAAGTTACCTATGAAATTAACTTGAAATATTATTTGCCTCTGAAGTTACTGATAATACATATTAATCTGGTACTCAGACTTTTCATTTATAAAGTAATTTTCTCCTCCTAGGTATTTGGAGTAGATGACAATCAAGATTATAATAGGCCTGTTATCAAAGAAAAACATAAAGACCTGGTAAAAGATTGGGCTCTCAGTTCTGCTGCAGTAGTAATGGAAGAAAGAAAACCATTGAGTACACCTGGATTTCACAGCTCAGAGGTATACACATCTTTCTCGTATTTTTTACATGCACAAAATATAAATTTTTATCGTTTGTAGTACAGCTGACCCTTGAACAACACGGGTTTGAACTGCGCAGCTCCACTCACACACCGATTTTTTTTCACTAAGTACATACTATGGTAGTACATGATCCATGGTTGGTTGAATTCAAGGATTGGGGACCATGGACACAGAGGGCCAACTGCAAAGTTATACATGGATTTTTGACTACATAGAGGGTTGGAGCCCTTTTTCCCCCCACCCCCCCCACCTTTGTTCAAGGGTCAACTGTATATTATTATAAACAATTGATATATCCTCTTGTAAAATACTTTAAATTAATATGCTTTTGTCAGTGAGTGAAAATGTTAAATTTCAGTAAGCAGTTAATGAGCTATATGCTCACTAATCTAATTGACATTATGAGATAAGACAAAAAAATATACACTGCATATACTTTCTAGGAGGAATTTCTATTTGGAATGGGAAGATCTGTCATGCCAGGAAACATGTCTATGGTAGTGCCTGATAGATATAACTTATAAACCTAAATAAATGCCCTCGTAGTGCAGCCCAGGATGTAACTAGAATAATGTGAAATTAATTAAGGGTGGCTTGGTTAAGATAGTTTTGGAGTCAGTATAGTATAGTAGAGCTTCTAGGACCTAAGTGCAAATCCCAGAACTGCCACATTTAACAGAATACCTTTGAGTCAGTCATTTCCCCTCTCTCATCTTCAGTTTTCTCATTTATACAAATGGCATTTTTGATAAAACCTATTTACAGGGAAGGATATGAAGCCTAGAAAGTACCCAGCATCATAATTGTCTGAGATTTATGCAGTCAACAAATGTTTATTCCCTTATCAGAAATATTAGAATTTCATTCTACACTGATATGTCGGAAAGAAGTGTTTAAAAAAAGTATATGACTGAGAATTATTAATTATAATTTATTCAACTAACAAGATCTAATATTCAGTGGACGCTTTCTGCATACCATTTTACAAATAATGAAACTGAAGTATGTAGAAATTAATTTGGTCAGTGTCTTAAAACCTAGTACCTTGTGGAGCCAGAGTTTGAACATTAAGGAGACTTGATTTCTTAACTCATTCTCTTATTCATATATTGCCTTTCAGGAAATGAGTTAATTTAAAATATACAAGTAGTAAATAAATGTTGAATATAAAAATCTTAAGATATAAGTAAAACAAAATATAAATGAGGTATTGTATTTGTGTGAAATGTAAGTATTCTTTATAGACAACTAAATACACATACATATTTGCTTATTAATGTAAAAATTTTTCCTTTATGGCCTGCTATTTCCTGAAAACTGTCAAAACAATTACTGTATTTTAGTATTCTTTTTTTCCTCCTTCATCTTAGAGAATTTTTATTTCGATTTCTGTTTTACGAGATGCGTAATTATTGAAAGCGAGTGATACTTACTTGAAGCAATGTTTTGGTATTCTGATTAATCTAGAAAGGGTGCTGGTGATTGTGAACTTGTAGGACTTCCTCTCCTCCTCTCCCCTCAGCCCATGCCAAGTAAATTTATATATAGCCTGAGTATGTACCTGCCTTTGAAGGAGTCACCTAAACAAGCCATTAGAACAGTCTGCACAGAATGAGTCTACATAAATGTGTCTTTGAAACCCACCCTGTTGTGGGTATTCCAAGCATGATTTGTACTGGTACTTCCTTCAGGCTCAGAACTGTGAGCAGCTCCCACGAAACCTTGGAGGAAATTCAAAGATTCATCAGGCTTTGGTACCCTTAGGCTTCACTGTATGTATGTCACTATGTGTACAACTTACTATTTTAATCTATTATTCTTGAAATCATATAGTATATAGTCTGTATGAAATATTTATCAGTTCTAGCCTGTCATTTGACACTTTTAATAAAATATTGTTTTGAATAATTCAGAATAAAATTTGGTCAGAGCTTTCCATTCCTTAGTTGTCATTACAGGTTCAATACTAAGCATTGGCTTAAACTTTCAGTGAGGAAACATTTTTTCTGTACTCCTAGATCTTCCATATTAAATGCCTAGATTTGACCTAGTCTTAAGAATTACCAATATACATCCATAAGTCTGTGGAAGCATATCATGAATTAAATTCTGTTTCACAGTTGACTAAGTACTTGCCTTAAGGACAGATGTAGACAGGGGCAGGTCTAGGTTCAGACTGGTTATACAAAAATCCTTAAAGGTTGAGTCATTTCTAGCTTCTTCTGGAAGTACTAAAGTGTTGTAGAAAGAAGCCTAAAGCTTTGGGTTTGTTTTTGAAATCCCTGAAGACATGACCTGGGAGATTTAATTCTCCTTGAGACTCTGGAACCAATCTGATTCATGGAAACATTTAGAGGGCTGGAGAACAACTTAGAAATAGGTCTTTAAACTCTCTGTTCTGTAGAATGGAGTAGAACTAACTTCACTGTGGTAGCCACAAAGCTATCGTAGTACGCCTGAGTTTATTTAGTAGCAGTAAATTTTAAGCTCTAAGAGTTTATTTTCGTACCATTGTTAGTACTTAATAAGTACAGAAAATTATACTACATTCAATTCATAGTAATAATGTTGTAGTCAAAAGAGTTGCCTAGAAAATCTTCAATTTATATATGAGGAAATTTAGTACATGATAATATATCAATGTGAGGTTTAAATATTGCTTTGTATGATAGGTTAAATGGAATTTAATGACTAAATGGAATTCTCTGAACATGAGAATCAGATTTGACCAGACTAGGTCATTGCATTCTCTTATTTCTCTCCTTTAGGAAGGCACATCTTCATCTGGAAACAAGCGTTGGGTTTCACAATGGGCTAGTTTGGCTGCCAATCATACAAGGCATGATCAAGAAGAAAGGATAATGGAGTTGTCTGTACCTGTTTCTTTAGAGAATGGTATTTTCATTCCTTCTTTCTTTTTTTTTTTGTGAATCATGCATCAATTTTTAAAATACTATAAGCTAAATCTATATAGTGAGACGTAAATTAAACCTAAATAAACATATTCACATAGTCTCATGCTCATACTGTATGTAGATTTTATTTTCAATAAAAATGCAGATATCATTAAAATATAACCCTAACTGAAGATAAAGAGATAATTTGTAGATGAAGCATATACATATATACATACTCACACAAATTTATATATGACTTTATATATATACAACATATATATAAATGAAAATTTAAAAATAAGACTAGGGCTTCCCTGGTGGCGCAGTGGTTGCGAGTCCGCCTGCCAATGCGGGGGATGCGGGTTCGTGCCCCGGTCCGGGAGGATCCCGCGTGTCGCGGAGCGGCTGGGCCCGTGAGCCGTGGCCACTGGGCCTGCGCGTCCAGAGCCTGTGCTCCGCGACGGGAGGGGCCGCAGCGGTGGGAGGCCCGCGTACCACAAAAAAAAAAAAAAAATAAGACTAACACAGATCCAAACTATCCCATTCATTAACACAACAAATATTTAAATGCCACTTTATGCCGTACATTCAATGAAAAAGAATTTACTTAATATGTATTTAATTTACTTAATACATCATTTGCAAACCTATGTAATATAATTTTTATTACCTTTTTATTTCTGTGAACTGAAATATAAAGTTTCTTTAAAAAGACAGAATTATATGCCTCTTATGATTTTGTTATTAGATTCAGTTAATTACGTTCTTAATTTAAAATAAAACTCTCAAGGAGAATTTGTATGTGGCTTTTTACCTGTATTCGTAGTTGTATTATTGGAAATGGAAATAGAAATTTGTTTTGTCTTTGACTTGTGGCACCCAGAAATCTGTTTAGGAATTTTGTAAGCATTAGTCAGCAAGTATTTGAGCAAGGTACACATCAGTGTACTAGAAAAGCTATATAATTTATCATAGAAGTTAGAAGTAATTTTTAATATTACCAAAAATCTTTGGAAAGACGGAGTAATTTGTAGCTTGGTTCACATAAACTGATACTGTTTGGGAAACAAAGAAAACAGAGAGGCTAGGCAACTTTACAAAAGAATCATTATAAAATTATTATTAGCTGTGGAAAGCAAAATTTTATACTTGTTATAAAAATTAATAGTACGTGGCCTTCATTATTTCATTCCTGTTTCTTGTTCTAAAGGAACTTACTTAGATAAGCTGATAAATCTACTTATAATCTAAAATGTTCTCGTCAAATATTCATTGAGTGTGTGTTAGGAGCCAGGACAGTGTTAGAAATCCTAGAAAAATACAAAAAGATAAAATAGCTATTACAGTTTAGTGCTCCAAGTAGCACTAAGGAGATAAGACATAACCAAATAACATGATTAATTGCTAAATTAAAGTTACATCAGTAAGTTATTAGGTATTTTCCTACATTATAACCATAGTATTGCTATGAAATTTAAATGCTAAAATTTTAGAATTATAAAGGGAAGAAAAGACCCACAAGAAGCTATATCTAGTATCTTTTTCCCACTTATCCCCAAAAGATTTAAATGCTTTATATGTTAATTTATATTTCCCTAAAAAGATACCTTTTCTCAGAAATACATTCCGTTTATAAGCAGTCAGGAAAGTCCTCCTTAAGTAGTATTCTCAAAGTCTCTCACATGGAAACATCAAAGTTATATATTTTCTCATTGGCTTCTCAGTTTGAGGCTTTAATATACCAGAAGATCATAATTTAAAAATACCTCAGTTTGTACAATTATGGCAGGTCCTGTCACCTTTTTCCGTTCTTATAATTTTTAAAAATCTTTTAATGAGCTTTGAATTTTTTTTTAGAAAACCTTGTTAAAATTCTACATTTTCTGTTTTACTTAGGAAATCCAAACTTGTCATTATTTCAGTAGATAATAATGCTTATTAAAAATCAGGTGTATTATTATTCTTTACTATGTAATTCAAAGTATAACAAATAAACAGTGTTTATTAGTCATTATTTTTGCAATTCTTTGTACCCTACGTAGAGTCCGTTTTATGTGAGCAAAACTTCACAGATGGGGCAAGTCACAAATCAAGAATGAACACAGTAAACTTCTCTGCCATAAAACACATTAAGAGAAAAAAGAGAGCAACAGATGTAGGTTTAAGAGCAGATGACCCTGATTTTCATCTCATACAATTTGCTTTCTTGACTCTCCTATTAGTAATCTACCTATTTGTGCATTTTGGCATTGTATTTTCTTTTTAAACTATACTGTCACAATGTTGGCTTATTTATTCAGAGTTTTACTTTATACTTAAGCCATTTCTTAACTTCAGAATCTAAGGTACTATGATACTCGTTTGCCCCAATAAGTTCCTTATTTGTTGTTTTATTTTATAGATACAGATATCAGTGAATCTGGCCTTTCAGTGAGAAGTACTGGCTCAGCAACTTCCTTGGCTAATCAGGGAGAGAGAAAGAGACGAACCCTTCCCCAGCTTCCAAACGAAGAAAAGTCTCTTGAGAGCTCCAGAACAAAGGTTATAGCACAGAGGTCAGAGATAGGAGAAAAGCAAGACACGGAACTTCAGGAGAAAGAGGCACCTACACAGGTATACCAGAAAGATAAACAGGATGCTGAGAGAGCCCTGAGTAAAATGAACAGGGCAGTAAATGGTGAGACTCTTAAAAGTGGTGGAGATAATAAAACGCTGCTTCACTTAGGCAGCTCTTATTCTGGAAAGGAGAAAAGTGAAACTGATAAGGAAGCTTCTTTTGTAAAGCAAACATTAACTAAAATCCAGCAACAAGAACAAAAGGAACAGGCACAATGGACACCTACTAAATTATCTTCTTCAAAAAATATTTCAGGTCAGATAGATAGATGTAGGGAGGAACCTTTCAAACAGGAGTCACAACCTCAAGAAAAAATTCCAGGACTTTCTACAAGCAAAGGAGAAAGAGTGATACAAAACGAGGGTAAGCGAAGAAAAGCTGAGGAAATTCTGAAAAGTCAGACTTCAAAGGGAGGAGACAAGAAGGAATCCTCCAAGTCATTAGTGCGGCAAGGAAGCTTCACTATAGAAAAACCTAGCCCCAACATACCCATAGAACTTATTCCCCATATAAATAAACAGGCTTCATCTACATCCTCTTCTTTAGCGTTAACAACTGCCAGCAGAATAAGAGAAAGAAGTGATTCTATGGATACTGATTCTAGTTTGGACACAACCCTTATTCTAAAAGACACAGAAGCAGTAATGGCTTTTCTAGAAGCTAAACTGCGTGAAGATAATAAAACTGATGAAGGCCCAGATACTCCCAGTTATAACAGAGACAACTCCATTTCACCTGAATCTGATGTGGACACAGCTAGTACAATCAGTCTGGTTACTGGAGAGACTGAAAGAAAGTCAACCCAAAAGCGAAAGAGTTTCACTAGTCTCTATAAAGATAGGTGTTCCACAGGTTCTCCTTCCAAAGATGTTACAAAGTCATCATCTTCAGGTGCTAGGGAGAAAATTGAAAAGAAAACAAAAAGTCGTTCCACAGATGTAGGTTCTAGGGCAGAGGGTCGTAAATTTGTGCAGTCCAGTGGAAGAATAAGGCAGCCTTCAGTAGATTTAACAGATGATGACCAAACCTCTAGTGTACCTCATTCAGCCATCTCTGATGTTATGTCATCTGATCAGGAAACTTACTCTTGTAAATCTCACGGAAGGACTCCACTTACCTCAACCGATGAGCATGCACATTCCAAACTGGAAGGAAGTAAAGTAACTAAATCCAAGACTTCTCCTGGAGCACCTGGTTCATCCAGTAAATCAACCACTCTCCCAAGGCCACGACCCACCAGGACTTCCCTCTTGCGCAGAGCCCGACTTGGTGAAGCTTCAGACAGTGAACTCGCCGATGCTGACAAAGCATCTGTGGCTTCTGAAGTGTCCACAACAAGTTCAACATCGAAACCTCCCACAGGAAGGCGTAACATTTCTAGGATTGATTTGTTAGCTCAGCCTCGTAGAACAAGGCTTGGGTCATTATCAGCTCGCAGTGACTCTGAAGCAACAATCTCTAGAAGCAGTGCCTCTTCACGGACCGCAGAAGCCATCATTAGAAGTGGAGCCAGATTAGTACCTTCAGATAAATTTTCTCCTAGAATTAGAGCTAACAGTATCTCTCGACTATCTGACTCCAAGGTCAAAAGTATGACATCAGCACATGGCTCTCCTTCAGGTAAATTGGATCCAGACTTTTTATAATATTAGCATATTTCTTTTATGTTTTGGGACTCCTTTTTAAAAAAATTAAATATTAGTGTTGATTCCCAAAATTTTCAGCAGAAAGGTCATGCTGTAGAGGGTTTTGTTCCTATAAAAATTATTTAGCTTACTAAATGGAAAATTCAGAAGTTATACACACTTCCAATTAATGTCCTGGTGCAAAATAGTGATTTCCAAATTAGAAGTATATTGAACCGATTTGGGAATTTTAATTGTCTAGTTGGTGAGGTATCTGGATTTGTGTGTCAAAGTTAGATTAGGAATTATCTAGTTTATATAATAGAAATTAATAAAAATTAATATTGTGTTTCTAAAAACATGTTTAACTTTTAAACATCTTCACATAATTCTAAGAGTCTGAAGAAAAGCAGTATACCCTTTATTACTCCTTTCAGAGCTAAATGAAATAATCAGTTTTATCCTTTTTTTCCTATTTATTTTGAAACATCTTGTATTTTTTTAAGTTAAATCTGTTTATGGTCGGGGCAGGTGAAAACTGATCCTTAATTTATTGCAGTGAAAGAAGATGGATTTGAGAGACAGTCACTAAGCATGTGAGCGAAACTGGGCTGTAGAAATTTAACTGGTTATGAGCATTATCTCATTAAGTGCCATTATATCATTTAACTACAGTAATTAGCTGTCATTGATTGTAATAATTACAAAAGCTACTTTCTCCCCACCAGAATTAACTGCTTCTGGCATATTTGTCTGTTTTTATACTTCATATTCAAAGCCATAGCCAGTGAGAATACATACGTGACCAAAGAGTACTAAGACAGATATTGGTGTGTATCCTGTAAACATGGTCTCATTACTTCATAATCAGCTTCATATGTGGGTGTGGCTGAAAAGGACAGTTGAGGGGAAACCAGCTGGTAAAAGACTTGAAGATTCATTTCCATCAGTCATCTAAGTGAGCCCTAAGTCTTGAGTAAAGAATAAAGGGAAAGTTGGTGTGCAATCTTTTTTTTTTTTTTAATTTTGACTTCTATCACAATATAGCCTAGAAGACCCAAAACTAGTGGTACTTTGCAAGTGTTATTTTTTTCATTTTTTGTTCCTCCTTTCTCCTCTTCACTGCTGCTTTCCTCCACTCCATTCACATTCCATCTCTCTCCTGGTCTATGGGTGAGGTGATGATGATCATCATGGATGTAAGCTTGAAGATAGATAACATACAGTCTTGATTCCAAAAGAATAGATGACATTTCCCTTATTACTGTTGTCCTCCTTGTTTCTACACTTCAAGCTTTGGTTGGTGGTTCATGGGTTTGTTGCCAAGTATTTTAAAAGTACTCTCGGGCTTCCCTGGTGGCACAGTGGTTGAGAGTCCACCTGCCGATGCAGGGGACGCGGGTTCATGCCCCGGTCCGGGAAGATCCCACATGCCGCGGAGCGGCTGGGCCCGTGAGCCATGGCCGCTGAGCCTGCACGTCTGGAGCCTGTGCCCCGCAACAGGAGAGGCCACAACAGTGAGAGGCCCGCATAACGCAAAAAAAAAAAAAAAAAAGTACTCTCACTTGATTTATGTTTCCCCAGTGTTGTTATCTGTTGTTCCATGTGGCTCTGCTTCTGCAGTTCACAGTTCTTTGTGCTGCATTCTATGGTGTATACTCTTACCAGATTTCTTCTTCCACATTACTTGTTTCTTCACCTCATGTCTATTTAAGTACATAAAAATGTTTAAGTATTCTCCTGTCTTAACATAAGCTGTGACATAAGTTGTATGTTACCAAGTAGCATGAAACTCTTGGTAACTCTTCCTTCGGTACTAGTTATCTAGCTCTTAACACATGAGTGATCTGATTTTATTCCTCAGTGTTTACCAGAGGGGCTTATTTGAGATGCAAACCAACTATGATTACTTCAGCAAGTCTAAAAAACAGCTATAAGATGCCATATATATATATATATATATATCTTTAAAGATATATTTTGTTTTCTGCTTCTTTGAATACAGAACTTGATAAACATCTTTCTGTGTCCAAAAAGTACCTTGAATTGCTTAATGAAATTTGCTAGGGCAAACTGAGGTGTATGATCTTGGCCTTCTCCATACTTACTAGCAGTATATTAAATAAATAATTAGAGTCATGGAATTTAATAGTTCAAAGGATTATTCAGTTTAGGGAACTAAGGCCAAGAGATGGAATAACCTGCCCTGGTCACATAGATATATATAGCAAGAACAGGTTGAGAATCCAAGGCTTTTAATTCCCAACCTACAGTTCTGAGAAATAGTCTCTGCTTGTGTGCAAGCTTCCAGAGGACAGCTGGACTGTATTGCATTATTATCATGAATATATATAAGGCCAATATACAGTATAAAGATTTTGGTATTGTTCACCATAATCTTTGTAATTATGATGTTTTACCAAGTTCATGTTCTCTTTTCCACCTTATTGAGCCTGAAGCCACATTGTGATCCAGGATTATATATTCAGATTCTCTCAAGATGCCCATTTACAGTTTTATATCCTATCTAGGACAATGACCAGGGTCTTTCAGTCAGGGTAACATACTAAAATAGTTACATGTGGTAGGTAGTAAAAATTAAAACAAACAAACATAGTTTTTTGATTTTCCTAATTGAGGTGTCTTTGATATTATGATATTTCTACTTAATATAATTATAAATCTTGAATGGAAAAAGAAAATAAAAATTCATAGCTTTTGAAATATGATTTAAAAGAATGTGAAACCATACTTGTCAGTGTTGCTATTCACACTATAAACTTCAAAGATCTTAGAAATTTCTGAACTTAGAGCCTGTGATGTCCAAATTGTCATATGTAAAAACAATTCTATAAAGCTTCAAATTCTGTATTTTAATCTATGTTAAAAAAAGCTTTTCAAAGAAATATATGTGATAAAAATAGAAGCATGGAAATCTAGGATTTAGCAAAACTAGGAGTAAGATTTCTTTTATGCTCCTTTAATTCTGATGTAATTTGTTTTTAGGAGTTTAGTTTCCCCCCACACCACCAAAATTTCTTCAATGATCCTTCAGTATGAAGTTATATTAAAATATCCAGATTAATTTTCATATGATACATTTAAAACTTAGCACCCTGAATTATCAAAATAAAGCAGTTGGTTTTCATTATGTTTTAAGTACACATTCTAAAAATTTTAAAAATCATGTTAACATCCTTAGAATTTTTTTAGACCGTTTGCTTTCCCACTTTTATTCTAATCCTCAAAATTTATAGATGGTAGGAGTTAAAAGTTGGGCATGCATGGCTTGAGTTATTTTTTCTCAGGTCAGAGACCAATACAGAACACTGTCAGGGATTTTTTTCCCTCAAATGGTCTTATTGCTACTTGCTTATAAATATACGTGTAAAACGTGTTTGTGGCTTAATTTCCCACAAAAATATTCTGATACAAGTATGAAGATGCAATGTTTGTTTTCTGAAATGTATTTGTTACGTCTGTAGATGTGGATGTGTTTTGATGTCAACAGAGTTTTGATTAACAGTAAAAGAAATCAAAACAGTCACAGATAAATGATCCTAATAACTCTTTTTCCCTTTTTAAATTATTTATACATCATAGATAGTATGTTTTCTTAGGGAATGTAGTAGTTTATTACTTCCACAAGAGGGAGTGTTGCATAATTTTATAACTAAAATAAGTCTTTAACTAATGTAACTAAAATAATTTTCAGGTTAGCTACAAAATTAATTAAGCCCATCTTAGAACTTTTTCTCATTTTATTATATGTGCTGTCTAGCGCTTCATCAACCCAAGAAGCTTCTTAGAGATTGGCATTTCAGATACCTTCAATACAAATTTTCAACTTAAGGATTTATCTGAAATGCTTTATTAGTACCAATGTATGAAATAAGCCTAATGATATAAAATCACATTTGATTCTCTAAATGATTTTACCTAATAAGCAGGATGAAATTCAAGAAAAAACTAAAAAAATTTTTCAGCACTGGTAAAAAAAAAATCACAAAAATAGTCATTCTATGAGAAGTCTAGGATGTCTTTTTTTTAAAAATTAGTCTAACTTGAAATGTTTTTTTTAAAAAAATATAAAATATTTATTTTTTGTAAAGCACTTGGAATGAATTTTGCACTCTGGGAGTCCGTAGACCTGGATTAAACTTTGATTTAAGCAATGCAAGACCTTTCTGGGCCTGATTTTTATCTATAAATTCAATAATTTGGACTATCTAATGTCTCAAGTCATTTTATTCTAAAATTCTATGAAATAAGAAGGCACTGGGGAAAGTTAAAAACATTTTTACCTGAAGTTTGCTCTGCAATAACTAGCAGATTATAGGGATTTTTCTTCAGATAAAATGTGTTGATGCTACAGTTTGGAAGCACAGATTAAGAACGCAAAGGTAGGGCTTCCCTGGTGGTGCAGTGGTTGAGAGTCCGCCTGCCAATGCAGGGGACACGGGTTCGTGCCCCGGTAAAAAAAAAAAGAACGCAAAGGTATTGAGAGTAGTTCTTCGACAAATAACAGGTCAGAGGTCCTGGCTTTAAACTCCCTTTCCCAGTTCCTTTTTCACCAGTAGTCATCATTTCACTTCTCAGTTCTACACGTTGCTGTTACACAAGCCAAGTTTTGTCCAAAGGTTAACTCGAGCTTTGCTTCATAGCACACCGTGTATGATATGCTTTCCATTGGTAAAGATAACCTTTAATTGTTTGAAGACTTATTAATCATATTTTCATTTTCTGCTATGTCCTACTTATTTATCTCTCAATTTCAGGAGAACAAACCTAAATATGTTACCTTTCAGGTTTTAAAATATGCTTTGTTCTTTTGGTTGTTTTTCTTTTTATTTTCCTTCATTCCTCCCTCCCTCCCTCCCTTCCTTCCTTCCATTATTTTTTAATTTTTTATATAATTTTAAAGGTTACTTTTCATTTACAGTTATTACAAAATATTAGCTATATTCCCCATGTTGTATAATCATACATCCTTGAGCCCATCTTATACCCAATAGTTTGTGCCTCCCACTGGGCCCCCATATTGCCTCTCCCCCTTTAAAAGTTATTATTAGAAGCTTCAGTACTCTTACTGGATTCTAGATAGACCTATAAAAATAGGTGGAAAGTTTATGAATTTCATTTGAAAAAGAAGTTTCTCTTTTATTCTTTTCTCCAAAATGTAATGATTCTCTGTCCTCAAGACTTAGACTGTTAAAATTAAATTCTAATGTGGCTCAACTTATGTCTTGTCACCTGACATTTAGCACTTGGTTCTCACTTTCTCATTCTGCCACTCCTGAAATCTATCAGCCATTGATGCCATTCTCTCTAAATTACCTCTGCATTAACTACCTGAGTTCCATAATACCTGCTTATGTTTTCATATCTTCTGCAGTTTATTAAAACTTGTTATTGGTTTTGTCTTCTCTCCAATTTTCAGTTTTAGGTATGGTTACATAGTTTCCACATCAAAAATCAGGAACTTTAACAAATGATCTTTTTTTATTTATGAATTTCCTTTTATGAATCATATTCTAGGATAGCAAAATAAAGAGCATTTAGCATTTAATGAAATGCCTTTATTAAAAAGTACAGATTTGTTTGCTGTATATCTAATTGCCTTGCCATATTTCTTTTTTTTTTAAAAACTTCTTTGTTCTTGTTCCTTAACTTTTCCTAAAATTGTTTTCACGTCTCAGGGTCAGTTCAACTTAAAGGAGTTTTCAAATGTCTAGAAATGAGTAAATTTCCACCATGGTAAAAGTAATATTTATGTTAATGAATTATAATGTTAAAATCAGAAATTATATTTATTACCCCCTTCAAAACACTCTGTGATTAATTACCTGGAGTTCCATATATGTATTTGCATACACTTTCACAGAAAGCCGTGAAGTTTCTGCCTATCTTCATTCTCTCAAATAGGAGTTTGAATCCAGACAAATGGGTAGGCTCTGATTTATGATGTAGTCCTGATTACAGATTTCTTTTTCTCTGTTCTTAAAGCAGTTCTGGGGGCAGTGTGTATCAATTTTGTTTGAGAGCCAACTCAGCCTTACAGAGCCCCAGGCAAAAATGTAGTTAGGGGAGGAAAAGACAGGAAAGGCATAAAATTCTAGTGGAGTAGTATGAAGGAATTCTAGACTTCACAAAACTACACAGCCTAGAGTCAGTTTCTGTTTTAAAAGAGAGAGAGAGATAAAGAAAACTCTTCTAATATTAATAGCAGTTGGAACTTGTAGCAGGACCTAAGGTTTTATCACTTGAGCCACCAAAAACATCTCATGCTTTTTACTAGTTTTTTCTAATTTGAGAAAAGGAAATGGTCAGTATCTAGGAATTAATTCATTTATTCAAAAATATTTATTAAACATTTGTTAGCCAGACACTCTGCTAAGTGCTAGGTACACGTTAGTGGCTTAAATAGGCATAATTCCTGCCCTTTTGAAGTCTACCATTAATTAGCCGTTATCTCCCTGTTTTTTACCTCTTTATGCTTCACACTTTGATTCTTATATTAACAGTAGTAGTGATCTGTCTGCATTAATTTGTCTTCTGATTTTCAAATGTGTCAGCAAAACCATTTTTTAAATCTTTACTAACCTAAATAAGAAAGTGATTGCCACTTTCTTTAATGTGACTATTGTCAGTTATCTTCTGTGCCATAAATGTCAGTGGTTGTGAGAATAGCTTGTAGGTTTTATTGCCATTGTCTGCTTTCACCATATGCTTTCAGTGTCAAAGCAGCAGTTGTACTGAAGATGCTTTGTTGTGTTTTTACCGTGTAAAAAGATTTTTTCCAATCATAGCATAACAGGATGTTGAATAACAGAGGTAATGTTTTTTTTTCCTGCCATAAGGCATAATTTCCACAGCAGGAATTATGCATATTTGTATGTTGGGAAAAGAGGGTTTTTACCATCTCCATGTTGAAAGTCCATGTGGCATGAGGAAATCTTTTCCTTTATTTTTATTTTTGTTGTTGTTGTTGCTATCATTTAAAAAAATCCATATTGTCACTTAAATGAGAAATATTTGCAATTAAATAGTACCCGAGTTAAACATTTATGAATAGAGCTTGCTTAGTTGTTTGTCATTAGTGAATTTTTCATCTGAATGTTTATTCACCGTGCTACAGAAAATGTGATCTTTCTATTGTTCTTAATTCCTCATTGTTTTTAATTCACCAAAGTATAATGTTTCTATCTTTAAGGAGTAGTAGACTTAATGGTTTTTGTGAGGTATGTGTACATCAGTTATTAAAAATTGTGCTGTGTGTGCTCTCACGGTGTTTTTGAAATCATGATTTTTATTTTACCTCTTTTAAAAGATAACATAATAATTCTTTTTTTAATAATTAAACTAATTTAGTAAATTCAAGATGGAGGCGCTTTCCTACTGATTATGCTTCCACCTCAGAAGATGAATTTGGATCAAACCGTAATTCCCCTAAACATACCCGTCTACGTACTTCTCCAGCCCTGAAAACGACTCGATTGCAGAGCTCTGGGTCAGGAATGCCTACTAGTTCTTCATTCAAACACCGGATAAAAGAACAGGAAGACTACATCCGAGATTGGACTGCTCATCGAGAAGAAATAGCCAGGTTGGTTTTAATGGGTTATCTCTAAGAGTTGAAATAGTTTCAACTTGATAACAAGTTTAGCTTTTACTTGGTTTGTACTAATAGTCCAAGGAATGAAATCCACAGATAACTATGAACTTAGTTTTGTTGGTAGTATAACTGTCTATCCTTTTTTTTAATGTATTTTTAATATGAGTGCTACTTACATATTGTAGAATTAATTTATTTTGGTAAACCGTCCTTTCTTATTTCTAGTAGAGATACTGATGAATTAATATAATTTTTGAAAGGTAGTCAGTATCAGCTCTACATAATTGAGAATTGTGCAGCTAAATTTTTGACTACTTTCCTTTTACCTTCCAAAGAGGTAATAGTGTACTTGTTAGAGATGTTGTTAATGTTCTCTGAGGAGAATTAGAGTTAGTCAGATTATTACTCACACTTTGGTGAGTTCATTAGATACAGTCAGTACAATCCTTTAATAATTAAATGAAAATATTATTTTGAATGTTAAATAAATGTATTTATAATAACCTTAAGATTACATAATAAAAAGTAAAATTCATGCTGCGGATGTGATTTTTAATTGATAACATTGTAGTTGAACATTAAAGAGGCTCTACTCAAATAAATGCTATAGTAGTTAAGGGTTTTTTAAGTTTGTAAGGTATTAAATTTTGCTGCAGTATGCCACGTTACCTAAACATTTTCACTCTGTACATGCTAAAATTATTTCTGCCTTTAGTTTAAGACCTTAATCTTCAAGTTTTATACTTGACAACATTTATTAAAGAATTTATTTATAATAATTCATAAATGCTTTTTAAAAAAGCTTTTATGATGATTTTATGATGTTCATCTTTTGTTTTCTTTACTCTGTGGACTTCTGTGAATTGTTTTTTTCTGGCTCATTAGTTTAATGTTTAGGTTTTTTGGTTTTTTTGTCTTTAATGACTATTCACTTGTGATTGCTTTTAGTTCTTAAAGAACATGCCCTTCTAATCTCATTGCACTGCTTAAACATTGTTTTTTGGCCGTATAAATGACAATAATTATTGAAGCATTGTAAACCAGTTCTGATTAGAGTACAGGCATATATGTGCTTTGGGATCCATGAATTATTAAGGGCCCACAAAACTCCTGTTAGTGAGAGAATCTTGACACTACATTTTTTCTTGTGGGCACAGCTGGCAACAGCAGGCCTTGCTCTTGTCTCATCATTTTTCTCCTTCCCATGCAGAAGTCTCACCACGTGAGCTCAAGGGGTACCTGAGGGAACTAGAGTGTTCTGCTTTTTCTTAGGAGGCTTAGCGTCTCAAGCTCTCTACCCCAAACTAGAACACTAAACACCTTCTTCTGGGCCAAATCCACTTCCCCGCCCCTAAACAGAAAAGAATTATGATAAAAGGGGAAAGTGAACTGTCTGTTATATTTTCACTTAGTTTTATTTTGTTAGTATGTGCATTTTATTACCGTTGTCTATGTATATTTTATTATTTATAGTAGTACTCTAAAGCTAGGCTATTTAACCTCTAATGATTTCATGCCTTTCTCCTCCAGTTTCTTAGCATTATGCTAATAAAACTTGCTATTGGGATTTAATTTTTCAAGGTATATTTTTCAGCCATACATCTCAAAGCAGGAGAATGTTCTCTTTGTTTATTAAGAAATTTTAAAAGGCGGGGGGAGGATAGGAAGTATGCAAGGAAAGAAAGTTAATGTTGATATTTAATGTTCCTGTAAGATGCTGATAAGTTTGCTTAATATGAGGAAATTTATTTTCAAATAACTATGAATCACATACTAAACAGAATGGAGAAATACATAGCTTTATTTCTTTAAATTGGCTACCACTTTCACTTAAGAAAACTCACATGCTGGAGCAATACTTTTTAAAGAGTAATAGGTAAAGATACTTTTATTTGAAAAGCACAATAGTGATTTTAATTTATTACAAAATGTTTTATGCTTTGTCGTATTCTATTTGCTTAGATTTTAGAGCTATATTACTAAACCAGCACTTTGTAAGTCTGTACTTATTTACCTTCGTTTAAACTTAAAGCACAAAAATTCCATCTGGAATATAAAGAATATAAGCAAAATATAATATATTTAGTCTTTCAATTTGAAGAGGAAACTTTTTTCCAGGTACCCCTGATACATGTGCTTTCGATAGCACTTGTCCCAGTTTCTCCATTATAACACAGATACAGATTTGCTTCCTTTGGGAATTTCTTAGATTATACCTTTATGAATTTTAGGGTAAACAAAGCTATAATACCACCTTTACAGATTATCAAATATAATACATTTAACCTAAAAATTATACTGGAAGATTATATAATTCTCATTTGAATCACAATGCACTTAAAGATATTTCAGTGTTTTAGATTCATTATTACACATTCCACTGTAACATTAAATTTTTTAGGAGAGAGTTCTAGTTAACAATATTTTATTTTAAGGTTTAAAAACCAGTTCATTATAGATATGTTATAGGAGAGGATTAAATCATAAAGGCAAAATAATATTTTATCCTAATGTTGATTGAAGGTATTATTTGCAAAGGTGAGATTCTCTTGCACCTTTACACCTCTGCAGTTTTGTTTTGGATCAAGTTTTTGTATGCATAAGTTCTTTATATATATTGTGTATATGCATGTAATCCCCGTCCACTCAGCAAAGAATTCCTAAGCAGCTTCTATGAGCAGAATGTAGTGTTTAGCGTGAGTGAACTGTAAAGATGACTTAGACATGAATGTCCTCAGTTCAGAGTCAGAGGAAAGAAACAAAGGTGTTGTGTGCAGTTGATACAGGCAGAGTGACAGAAGAGGTTTTAAAAAATATGAAGTTTGTCCAAGTATAACATGTAAAGGTGTATAGTTAATGGATGACCAAATTGAAGATAATACGGAGCCAGCTGAATAATAGGAGACTTTGAATGCCAGCTACGAAGTGCGCATATTATTTTATGTATGTTGAAACTTTAAGATTTTTGAAAAGGAAGGTAACTTAAGGTCTATATTAAAAGAAGGTAACTTTGAAGGGCATTTTGTAGAATTATTTGAGAGAGAAGAGAGCCTAGAGATAAACTAGTAATCTATTCTAGAAGTTAATGTGCAAGATATTGGAGACCTGAGACAAGATAGTGTTAGTGAGGGTACAAGTGGAGATATGGACGTGTAACAGTTGACAGCGTTTGATGATTGCCAGCATGACAACATGGTTGTTCAAATGGATATTGGTAAGAATAAGGAAGACAAAAGACAAGAAGGAAGACAAGCTTCGTTTTGGACATACTGACTTTAAGGTATTTAAGGAACAGCCATGTGAAAGCGTATGGCTGTGCAACATAGGAAGCTGATGAGAGCTAGAATCATCGTTTTGGAAGTCAAGGAGAAAATACTTGAAGCTGTGGTCATAGACGATATTGCCAGGAAATGGTGAGTGAACCTAGAATACTGTTGAACTCAGAGGTATAACCTAAATTATAAGGATGCAGTATAGCTGAATGATCAAAATCGTGGACTCTGGGATCAGGCCTTCTAGATTGAAACCCAGCTCTACCCACAAGGTCAGTATGACCCTTGACAAGTTAAGTAACTGTGCTCTAGTGATCTCATGCATAAAATGGACGTAACAGTAGTGCCAACTTGAGAGAGTTGACAGACTGATGCATGTACATAACCTAGTGCTTGACATATAGTAAGCTATCAATAAATGTTATATTTAAGTGGAGTGCAGAGAAAACAGTGTGGTGTGTGTGTATACTCAAATATGATTATATTTAGAACTTAATTGTGAGCTTTCCGTTTTCTTTATGACTCCAGATGTAATTGGAGTTTCAGAATCAATGCTATATTCTTATAATTTATAAAATATTCTGTTAGGCTTACCCTATACAAATAGGAAACCTAAGAATCTCAACCAAGGTTTTGTTCACATTTTCAATCCAAACATTATTTTAAAATGTTCTTTTTTACCTGAGAATAATAACGCTGATATGTAAGTGGTCTGTTTTTTTTTTTAATATTGAAATGATTGTTAAATAAATGTATCACAGAACACCCACCTAATGAGTCCTACTCCCTGATTTGATGGCCTCCAAAGTACAGTCATCTGACACTTCATGTCAAGAGGGAAAAGGCTTTTATTATTACTAAGTCTTTTACATATAATACTTTTATTAGTGAAAATCAAATAAGAGTACCTATCAAATACATTTTTAAAAATTTTAAAATAGAACTATGGTTTATATTTTTCAAGCCTAAATAATATTTTCAATTAAAATTACAAATGTATGGTAATCTTAACGATGAAAAACCAAATACTTGTCATTTTAATACATTACTTAAAAGCTTTTTTGTTTTATTTTTTTGGTAAGAGTCAGTTTAATGTAGTGGCCAGAATTAAGTGGTATGGGGTTCCTTATAATCTATAAAGTAATGTAAGGAAACATCTATGCATAGCAATCTATTTTAGTTAAAAATGTCTTTTAATGGCAATACCGTTAAAGGATATACTATATTTGGGGGTATGTGTGGAAGTGAGCTTTAATAATACTAAAGTATTTTTTATTTCGGAGAAAAGACCATAGAGATAAAACTTACATTATCAAGGAATAAAGTACATCTGTTCAGTCAGTTTTAAGCTTTATTGGTTCAAAATAGCTAAAGTCTAGGTCCAGCCTATGTCTGTTTGTTCTGTTGGGCTAGGCCAGATCCAAATAGCAAGGGTAGGAACAAAATATCTGCCCAGAATAACTGTCAAATGACAGTTATTCTTCAGTTTCTGTATAGTTTTTCAACATTTCCTAGATATTATGCCTTCATCACATTCTCTGACCTGAGGGTACCTTATACTACCTCTTTGCATGTACTTTGGCTATCTCAAATCTTGCTCATTGAATAAGGGCAGTATTTTCCTGTCAGGGGACTTCACACCATCTTCTTTTAACTTGCAGACTTTGTGTCTGGTGGAAATGGCATGGGGTGGTGTGGTGGTGGTTGTTTCTTTAATTTTTCTCATTTATTTAGGAACTGTTTATTGATGGCCAAGAGTGTGCTAAGACCTTCAAAATTATCTTCTTAACCATTACCTCTTCATGACTTGCTCAGTTTATTTGAAGCATTTTCATAAGTTTAAAGACTACACTTAAGTAAATATAACTTATCTGTGGTGCTAAGCTCGCGTTTAAACTTAGTTTCATTGAAGAAAATGGGAGGTAACTTTTTAAAAAAATATATAATTAAATCCCTACCTCTTTTGATGGCCAGAAATAGATTCTTTGGGCCAGCCATTAAATTGCTTTGGCTACCCAAAAGAGCTTCCAATTTCAATTCATTACTCTCCCAACCTAAGCCAGTCTTTTGTGGCTCAGATTACCTGTTTCTCCCAATTCTCCATGCTTTCATTGAATGCCCACAATAGATGTGGATTACCATAATTCTTTCATTAAGATTTTTGGAATATTGCATCACAATTCCATCAACATATAATAAATATAACTGACAGTTTCCACCAAAAGAAGAATAAGATCTTCCTTATCAGTAGGAAACTTTTGTGAACCTTCCCTATAGTCTTTAGCTAGGTCAAGTATATGAGTTAATCTTTATGCCTCTTGAGAGCTAGGCTTCTTTGATTCTTTATTATAAAGTCAGATTCAACATAAGATTTTCTGGAATGACCCTTAATGTCTCTCCTAAAACTAATTTTATATTTTTATCACTCCTGTCATTTAAAAAGTAGACTAAATTATTTCTTAAAAGCTAAGTAAAGTTATAGTTATAATCTCTTATCCAGTGTTAAAGTAACAAGAGGTTTGATTTGTTATCATTCGCTTCAATGTTAGGATTCTAAAGCTAGTATACTTCTTTAGTAGCTCATCACTTCCTTTTTTCCAGTAATATCAAAGGCAATCTCATGCTCATCGTTTATATGTATATCCTTTGAAACTCTACTTACATATAAAAACTTTTGAAACTTAATATGCTATTAAAAAGATATAGCAGATATTTTCCTTTTCAGTTAATTTAAAACCTAAAAGACTGTTAATGTTGGCAATTTAAATAAAGTCTGATAGTTTGTTTCTATCATGGTTATTAGGTAACACTTGCAAATATTGCATGTTTAATAGAACATGCATTTCACAAGGACTCTCATTTTCAATATTTTAAACTTCCAGTATACCCAAAGCATATTATTAATATATTTTAATTGGTTAATTGATTTAAATAAGAAAGGGGACATTACTGAGATAGTTCACCTGAGAAAATCATAAACTTCATAAAGTATGTCCTCATTACCCCACCTTTTTACAAATAATGCATATTCATTTCTATAAAATTTTTGAAATTGGATTATTGGTTCTGACACTAAGGTAGACAAAATTAGCACGCATGTTATAGAACTTAACCCTGAAACTATATTTCCTTCCTTAAGGACTGTTATCCTATCCATATTTTGTAATAAAATAAAATTAAATGTGAAAATTATCCATTTTTCTAATTAGAAGGCTTGAGTTTTTATTGGTATTGCAAAGGAAGCAGATGGAAGCAAAACTCCAAATGAAAGGTCTGTTCATTTTAGAATTTCCTCCTTCAGCAGATTTATAGAGGTGGGAGATTGAGTATAAGGACAGGGGTTATAAACTTGGAGATCAAAAAAGAACACAGAATACAAGAGCTATAAAGAACTATATTATTGTAAAATATTCTAATAAATGTAATCTAGAAGTATTACAGAATTAATTTGTAAACCTAGATTGAACAACCATATGAATAGATCCATACTCTCTGTTGAGTCATAAAACTGTTATTTCTGAAGATATTCATAACTTTGGCTTTTTTTTTTCTTGATAATTTTATATGTCTTTTAGAATTCCTAATACTGGTTTTAGTAGGTACTATGATTTTTAAGCAATGCAGATTTAAATTAAGTTAAAGGTCTATATTATTGAGTCAACTTTAAGATAGGAATTGCCATGCAAAGAAACAGCTGGTATATACGCAACATACTTGTAAATTAAAAGAAAGCTTTTTGGGTGCCTACTAACTGAACAGTATACGTGGTATATACATTAGGAGTTCATTGTAGTACAGTTTTTACTGTATAACATGTTGACATTGCTGCTGTTTGTGTTTTTTCTAATCATTACTGCTTTCTACAAATATCAGAAGCTTCATCCTACAAATGTCTGCATAAAAAACTTTAAAAATAAAATAGATGGTTAGATAAGTAAAAGTTGTCTATTTCTTATCTCATTAAACTGGGTTATTCTGTTTCTCATCCTAGTTCATTTATTTTAGGAAATTACAAGAGTGGAATATTTTATCTAAGGAAACAGTTTACACCCATTCTTAAAAGAATTACATCAACAGTTAACAAGCTTTTAAAAATTATATGTGGAATGGTAATATGAGATATATAGCATGACATATAGAAAGATCTGGTTACACCACTTACTGTTTGTGACCTTAACCGAAAAATAGTTGCATAACCTCTTCTGAGGCTGATTTTCCTCATCTACAAAACAAGCTGATTAAAACCTCTCTTACAAGGTGGTTGTAAGAATTAGAGTTGGTGAATATAAAGCTTCTTTATAATGGTTTTGATTATAATATAATGGTAAGTATTGGTTTTGATTATTTGAAAATATAATTCTAAGCTTCTGAAGCCAAGGACCCTGTCTGCTTATTCACCACTGCAGCCCTTAGGGCCTACCACAGTGGCCAGATCAGTAAATATTTATTGGTAAATAAACAGGAATTGACCACAGATTGCTTCTGATGGGCCATAAGCTTCAACATAGCTTTTCTTTTTAAATCTGTAGTTAAGTTTTTATGCAATTACTGCATTCCTTGAAAGTCTTTCAAGCTCACATTTTGCATAAGTTAAAAAACTGTTACTTTGTGCTTTGGATTTTAGAGTTGGGAATCTTAAAACAGGTACTTTACAAATATTCTGTCATTCCAAAACCTTCCCTGTGGAAGTAGCCAAATGAGATCATGTGCAGTGGATGCATAACTTAGAAAATGTTCAGTTATCACCAGTAACAATTATTTAATTCTTCAATCCATGTAGCTAAAAATACAAATAAATGGCTTTATGGAAATAAGCTCTGAACGTGGAATCTGGCCCTGTCTTAGCTACTTTTAAGTTGTGTGGTCATGAGCAAGCCAGTAATTTTCCCCGAAAATGTGTCTTTATTCATAATCAGATAAGTTCTACCTCACAAACTCTACCTCTACCTTGTGACCCTCAAATGACATATTGTGTACTGTGAAGTATGGTATATGGTGTAAAGTGCCATGCTGTGTCACAGTTCCTCACCTTGGTACCGTACACCCCTTGGGCCGTCTGGGGAAGCTTAGGGAGCTCTTCTCAGAAGAATGTTTCTAAATGCATAAACGTAAAATACTTAGAATGACAAAGAAATGCAATTATATTGAAATACAGTTATCAAAATATTTTTAAAGGTATATAGTAATATATGGTTCTCTGTTAACATGCTAAATGGAATGTTATTGCTGTGGGTTTAATGAACTGCAGTAATTTTGAAATAGTGATGACTAAGTGTTTTGAGGTACTTGTAGCAACTATAATGTGATTACTTTTGCTGACAAAAATCAGCAGTATTGCTAATACCACTGTTGTTTATTGCTTGTATTTATAATTGAAAGAAATGCTAAGTTTCAGTTAGGAGAGTAGTGAAAATAAAGTTGTAATTGCTTTTCTCATTCAAGTTCATGGACTCCTTGAATTCTGTTCACCACCCCCAAGTTTAAGAACTCCTGTATAGTCATTAACATTAACAGTGTATTTTTAAAAGACATAGCACTACTTCAGGTGTTTAACATGTATTTTTCAAAGTGACAACTTGTAGATGACGTGCAATTTAGTTTTATTAATATTTGGAATTAAAGTTTAAGACTTTGAGTATCAAATGGTTAATAGCATGTCCAAAAAATCTTAAGTTTTGAGTACAAATCTTTAACTAAATATACAACTTATGTAACTGATTCTATCAAAATGATTGTTTCTAGACCTGTTATTTGAAAGTATTAAACTTCTTTTCTGAAATTATTGCCAGGATCAGCCAAGATCTTGCTCTCATTGCTCGGGAAATCAACGATGTAGCAGGAGAGATAGATTCAGTGACTTCATCAGGCACTGCCCCTAGTACCACAGTAAGCACTGCTGCCACCACCCCTGGCTCTGCCATAGACACTAGAGAAGAGGTAGGAGATCTTCATGGAGAAATGCATAAGGTTCTTTCTTTTCTTTATTTCTTTTGCTTTTAGCTTTTTGCTTAGTTTATTTTAGTTACGTCCACCCTTCCTGTTTGCATGAAGCTCTGCATTTTCCAACTTTGCTTTAACAAGTTTCTTTTATGTTTTTATAACAAAACTAGTAAAGGCTAACATTTTGTCTACTATTAACATGAAGCTATAAAATGATTTAAAATAAGCACTTCGTAAAATATGAAAATAAACGGTATCTGAAAGGCAAACCCAAATTTGGTAAATGTATAAATAATAAATAGTTGTATAAAGTTTTTGTAAATTTTACATAGCTTCTTAACTAGGAGTTACCTCTAGTAGCAAAGAAAGAGAAAAATTCTACAGTTTTCACAACTTTAAATAATTCTGTTGATGAATATACACATGCATATGTATACACAAAGATTCTTCAAAAATTGAAATATACTTACACACACACTCAAATATGTGTATTCAGTTTTGAATCACTCTTGTGACCTCTGCAATGTAAGTTAGCATATATAGACTACTGCCCTTCCAAAACCAGGGCCTCCTGCCCTCCCACTCCAGGGGGCACCATGTACATACATGGCTCCAGAAGGTGCCTTTAACATATAATGTAAAAATAATGTAGTCTGGCCATGTTGGCTCTCTTGATTTGGTGCAGAGATACAAACAAAAGATTGGCATTTTGAAAAATGAATTATAGTTTTATTAGGACAAAGCCACACTAATTCGTTTAATTATCATCTGGCTATTTTATGCTACAACGTCAGAATTGAGTAGTCGGACAGAGGCTGTATGGCTGCAAAGCCTAAAATATTTATTATCTGGCCCTTTACAGAAAAAATTTGCCAGCCCCTAATATTGATGATTCATTCTACTCCCTTAATTTTATAAAATAATGTTCTCAATAGTAGCCGAAAATGGCTAGCCTTTTTGACAAATTTAATTCTGGTAAACTGTACTACTAAAATTTTCTTCAGTTGCTTTTTGTCACCTTTATAATCTTATTCTTTAATGGTCATTTTTTGGTTGTTTTTTTTCCCCTTTATGTGTTGTCTAATTTGGTAAATGATGTTTCATCAACCTGTGTAGAGTTTTGTTACCACAGTGATCAATTGTAAATGTATATAAAAATCATTCTTATTGGTGAAAAACAAAAGAATCCTCTTGGTGGCAAGACATACACAATTCTTCTGGTACACTTTAAATGATGAAGATATTATTTTCACAGCTGTCTAACTAAATTTTACCTAACATGATTGTACATTCACTCAGACCCAGTAAAATTTTTCAAACATTTCATTGAGTAGACTTCCATTCTTTCCTTTTGGCTTTATTTCTTATTATTGTACTAGAGTTTATTCCTTCTTCAGTAAACCTGAGCTACTTTGTACCGTATGTGTATAATTTGCACTGTAGATGGCAGTATATCATTTGTACTGGAATATGTCATTTCTGTAACATTGCTAAAAGTTTATCTAAGACCAAAGAATACTTACTTTGTGAATTAAAAAAACTTTTTTTTTCTTTTGTAAACTTAATTGTAATTTGCAATTTATTTATCTGTGAAGAAATTTGGCACCTGGATTTGGGGAGAAAAAAAGGAAAAAACAAGATAGGAAACTAAAAGAAAAAGAAACATTATTTTACACGGGCAAGGCAATGTGAGTAAAATGAACTCCTTGTCCATCTACACGGCTCAGTTTTTTCTATTTACCATCTGTGTTTTCCATTTAGGGGAAACCTTATCCATGGAAGACTCAAATTTAACATAGTTACATATTTTGGATTTTGAAAATAAAATCGATGTAGGTGAACGTTTATTTTATAAAACAGACACCATTGAAGTGCTTATAAAAAGAAAGTAATTGGTTTATTGAAGATATCATGCTTCTATTACTACCTGAGAATGGAATGACTTCTGTCTAATTATAAAAACTATAATGCCAATATCTATATTTTTCCAAATTACTGTGTGCTCATAAGGATTTGCTTTTGTCCTATTAGTTAGTTGATCGTGTTTTTGATGAAAGCCTCAACTTCCGAAAGATCCCTCCATTAGTTCATTCTAAAACACCAGAAGGAAACAACTGTCGGTCTAGTGATCCAAGACCTCAACCAACAGAGCCTCCTGATCACTTAACAATTACAAGGCGGAGAACCTGGAGCAGGGATGAAGTGAGTAAACCATAAACTTTAACAAATGGCAGAGGAGGCACGCCCCATTGGTGGGGAAAAGATGAGAACTATTCAGTATATAGGGCTGGGAAAAAAAGTGCTTGTCCTTATGGATAGAATGGAATTTCATCCTGACATCACATCAAGTACAAATAATTAACTCCAAATGAATTTATTTAGTTCCTAAAGGGCAAAAGCAGAACTTTAAAATTTTTTAGTAAAATATAGGTAAATATCTTTCAACATTGCAGTTAGGGAATGATTTCTTAAAAGACACAAAAAGTTTTGACTTTAATAAAAGGTTGATAAATTTGAGTATGTTAAAGGACTATGTGAAACATACAGGCAACAAGGGATTAGTATACAGAATATATCAGAACTCCTACAATCAATTTTAAAAGGCAAAAACAGCCCAGTAGAAAAATCTGCAAATAACATGCACAGCATTTCACTGAAAATACCCAAGGCCTATGAAGAGATGTTCAACTTCATGAGTGTTCAGAGAAATACTTTTCAAGACTACAGTGAGATTATTTTATACTCATTCAATTGGCAACAAATAAAAAAGTCTTAAAATATTAAATGTTGGAGAAGATGTGGATACATAAGATTTCTTATTGTTGCTAGTGAGGTTAAATTGGTCCAGTCAGTTTGGCAAACAGTTTGACATTATTTCCTAATGTTGAGCATAAACATAGCCCATTATCTAGTAGTTTTGCTGCTAGTGCATACCCTTTCCCATTGAGAGCAAAAGTCATGCAAAAGGATATTTATAATAGCGGTGTGGACAGTAACAAAACTTGGAAACAATCTAAGTGTTTATATCTGAAGAAAATTGAATGTATTAATTGGTATGTGCACAAATTGAACAATTTATGGAGTAATCAAAACAAATGAACTACAGCAACATGCCACAATATGGATGAATTTTAGCAATAGAACATTGAATGAAAAAAGTAAATCTCAAAAGATTGTATATAATGTGTTTTGTCACAAATTAATAAAATAAAAATATATACTTAGGACAGAAATAGATCTAACAAATTATATAAAAAGGAAAGCAAGGGAATGATAAATGGGATTCAGGACATTGTTTACCTTGGGCGGAGGGAGACAGGGAGCTGCGATGGAAAAACCTAGAGGTAGATTATAGCAGTTAGCTGTTTCTTTATAACAAACCACAAAAATCTCAGTGGCATAAAGCAATAGGCATTTATCACACACCTGTGGGTTAGCTGGTGGTACTGCTCAATTGGACAATTAAAAGTTGTAGGTTGAGTTCAGCTTTGCTGCATGTGTCTCTCTTGTTGCTAGGACCACATCTGTGGATCACTGGATATATGGAACTGGAGGTAAAAGTTAGTGTATAAGAATATATATGTTTGCAGTAGTACAGAGTAGAAAAAAATCTACCTGATGGAGAAGCACTGTAGCTAGTTCCATAGCTGCAATTATAATATGTTAGATGGTTTTAGAACACACTTTCTTTGTCCTGATAGTTGATAAGTTGTTCTTGGTTTCAGGGAAAGGGCCCATTCTCTAATCTTATACATACTTACTTGTCCTAAGGTCTAGGAAGATAAATTCCTCTAAATGTAATAAAACTATAGAAGTTTATATTTTTAAAGAGAATGGAAACATTTAGATTGATAGTTATCTCATAGTTGATAATCAGAAAAAATTTTAATACATTGTGATACTGAACTCTATGATGTAGAAAAGAGAGATATCCTTTCTATGTTATAATCTACCTTAGACTATACTGCCCTTTCTCACTCCTTCCTAATTAATATATGTCTTCTACTCTTATTTGGCCTTTTTTCTCAAGGCTCACAAAATACCATTATGCTTATTTAGCCTTTCATTGTCTTTATGTTGCTTTTCACACCCTAAGTTACCTTTTATCCCTCGCTAAATTCAAATACTTATCATACTCAAGTTCTGGTTTTCCATGATACTTTTCCTTATTAATGCCAACGCTCCCTGAACTCCCTTTCATTAGAATTCATAAAGCAGTGAATCACAATTAGTACTTATTTACATTGTTTTTATAAAAATATTTAATAATATTTCCTGTATGTTGTTCTTATCTCCCCTGCCAGTGTTTAAAGCATCTTAACATCCAAGGCCATATCTTATTTTCTGGATTTTTTTTACAGAGTCTAGATATAGTTCTGACAACGTAAGGAACTGATTTTAGAACCCATATCTAGTCCCAAGTTCAGTCCTTTTTCTAGCATTCCACCCTAGCTGTGCCTTTCATGGTTTAGCTCTTGGCAAACTACAGGATGCAGGCCAAATTCAGCCTACCACCTGGTTTTGTAAATAAAGTCTTATTATGACACAGCTGCTTTTGCTATAATGAGGTGCATAGTTGTGAAAAGAGACCATATGGCCCCAGTCTTCACTCTCTCGCCCTTTACAGAAGTTTGCTAACCCTTGGTTTTGCCCATAAAGTTCAACTGGGGTGGTAACAACCCCCATCATTAAAATTTATTACTTTGAGTAAATTTTTTAAAATTATCTTTCCCACTGTGGAGAACAAGGATTATAATCTTCTTGATCTCTGTGTGCATATTATTTGGTGAATATTTGCCTACTATTTAATACTAGGAGACATGTCTTGAGTTTGGCTCAAGTACTCAGTGTAGTTGAAGGTGATATATAACTGTTATCATTTTGAATTTAGTTCCACCAAAGGGATATCCTAAAACTAGAGCATTATGGGAGGGTTATTAACCAAAGGACTAAATTAATGAAATAAACATCAATTAACAGAATCTTATATGGGAATAAAGTCTCCAAATTCAATCATTGATTGAATGATTTTTTGACTGCACATTATTTGTCTAGCACTGTTTTGATGCCCTCACAACTGAGTGCAGAAGGCAGCCAAGTAAGCAGGTAATTACAGTTCACTGGGGTAAGTGTAAGAAGGGAAATATAAGATGTGATACTGTGGGAACCCATAGAAAAGGCACTTGAGAAAATTCAGAGAAGGGCTCTTAGAGATATTGCCATGCAATTTAAGTCCTGAAGGATGGGAGAGGTGTTGGACACTCGAAAACTGGGTCCAGTTGAGAGGGCTAGGGGATGATGAGAGATGACAATGGACATACTTCATGGAGGGAATTGAGGAATAGAAAATTCAATACAACACAGTCCCTATACACAAGATTCTGGCTAGAGAAGGAGTCAGACACTGAAAGATAATAAATTACTTATATTTTCCCATTTATGATCATTTGAATTGGAAGCATGAGGGACAGGATCATGATAGCAATTGAAGATTAGATAATATGGATTTTTTTTGTAAGTTATATGATGAAAATAATTTGGAAACTTGACGAGTTATTTAACAAAAAGGAACTCCTTTGTTAATATTTACTTTTCTTTCTCAATTTAGTTACACATTAATCTAATTAGATTCTTCATTGATCTTTATTAAAATTAGCAAAAATATTAAATGCCCCTAAATGTAGTGAGTTGTGACTAGTATTCTTGGTGGTTATCCAATAGAGCAGTAGTATTTTAATGTCTGTTCTTTTCATGTTTCAGGTCATGGGAGATAATCTGCTGCTGTCATCCGTCTTTCAGTTTTCTAGGAAGATTAGACAGTCCATAGATAAGACAGCTGGAAAGATCAGGTATTGTTGTATTACTCAAACATCCTTGCTTCTGTTACCATCTGTTCCACTTTCGGCAAGCCCGCCACCACAGCTTCTGGGAACTCGTGAAGTCAATGGTACTGAACCTTACTGCTGCCACTAGCATGTTCTTTCCATTTTAGATATTATAGCTATATGCTAGACAGCACAAAGGGGACAAAAAGAGAACAGATGTCCCAAATAATCAGCCCCTTGGTAATTGAGAGCTAACAGCTGTAATCACTTAGATTAATTTTATTAATAATCAGAAAAATTTACTCTTCCACAAAATAATAGTATTTGAAATTAACAGAATTTTAGGGCATCTTTTATGAGACCTCAAACTTTAGTTACAGCTTCCTCATTAGTAAAGAGAACAAAATGAGTACTCTTGTAAGACTCAGAAAATTTATGTAAAAAGGCCATAGATAGTCAAAAACTAGATTTTCTAATGCCTTTGCTATTTATTTATGTTGAATCACAATAGTTTTTTCAGTATCTGACCCCTTCGCTAGCCAGAATCTTGTGTATAGGGACTGTGTTGTATTGAATTTTCTATTCCTCAATTCCCTCCATGAAGTATGTCCATTGTCATCTCTCATCATCCCCTAGCCCTCTCAACTGGACCCAGTTTTCGAGTGTCCAACACCTCTCCCATCCTTCAGGACTTAAATTGCATGGCAATATCTCTAAGAACCCTTCTCTGAATTTTCTCAAGTGCCTTTTCTATGGGTTCCCACAGTATCACATCTTATATTTCCCTTCTTACACTTACCCCAGTGAACTGTAATTACCTGCTTACTTGGCTGCCTTCTGCACTCAGTTGTGAGGGCATCAAAACAGTGCTAGACAAATAATGTGCAGTCAAAAAATCATTCAATCAATGATTGAATTTGGAGACTTTATTCCCATATAAGATTCTGTTAATCGATGTTTATTTCATTAATTTAGTCCTTTGGTTAATAACCCTCCCAAATGCTCTAGTTTTAGGATATCCCTTTGGTGGAATTAAATTCAAAATGATAACAGTTACATTTCACCTTCAACTACACTGAGTACTTGAGCCAAACTCAAGGCATGTCTCCTAGTATTAAATAGTAGGCATATGATTGGGCCCTAAAGGTTTGTTAAGTCATGTGTAATAACTAATTGATTAAGCTGAATTTTTTTTTTTTTCCTACAAATTTCAGTTGGGCTTTATGCCAGGGAAGGGAGAGCTTCATTTGTCTCTGGGCACATGCTTGATTAGTAAATCATAGGAGGATGGTTTGTCATGTGAAGGAGAGCTCTCTTACTTGTGACAGAAGATGGGATCAGCAAACTTGGGAGTGATGTAGTCATTAAAGGAATACATACACAATACTCCACCTAAGATGATGTTAGAGCACTAATGACTTAATCACTGAGTACGATTAAAATGAAAGTAATGCACTCATTTATAAGCCCAATCAGAAATTAGAAAATGGTGTTATTTATGAAGAGCCTGCAACTAATGTAATTTCTCTAAATCAGTTATAAACCTGAAAATGTGTACATTTTTAATTTAGAAAGATCCAGTGAAAATATATTGTTATTATACCTTTTACTTCTTTGTAACATGATTTTAATAATAAAAATATTTTTTAAATAATAAAAAGGGGTGATTGGACTTAGATGGATTAGAAGTTGTGAATAGTAAAATACAGATGGTAAAGCAAAATAATGAAATTAAGACAAATCACATGTAGGTAGCAAAGACAGCTGCCTGCTCAAATAAATGAGCTAGAATGTAAGTTCCGTGAGAGTAGGGGTCTTTGTCTAAACGTACAGTGACTAGAATGTACAATATTTGTTACTATTTGTTGATGAATGATGATTAAATATTACTCTCTAGGAAATTAAGCTTCTTTAAAACTCATAGCTATATGTGAAAATTGATAAGGGTAAACTTATCAATAAAGACATTGTCTTTAAGTTTTTTATCCCTTCAGTGGCTTAGAACTCTGGGGACATTTGTGTGTGTGTGTGTGAGTTAGGAACCTCAGGTGACAATTCTAAGACATTTTCAGCAAAGGTGAAATATGTATGGTTTAACAGTTTGAAAAAGCACAAGCATTATACTCAGTAACCACCCTCTGGCAAAATTCACTGAATTTTCAGTGTGGCTAAGCACAGACTTTTTATATTGTATGAGTCAATTGTAATTCTAAGTTGGTCCATGAAATAGTCATTGTTTTCTTACTTTCACCAATGCTAATGCTGTAAGGACTCTTTTATGGAGCACATAATAATTTCTTATGCCTTAATATCATAGTCATTAGGATAACAGCTCTTAGATAGCTGGCAAGGATGTTTAGTCTTTTGGCTAAAGAAATTTTAACAGTAGATCAGAAGAATATTCTTATATAGGTAGGATTCTGGAACCATTGTTGCCTTTTTAAGTATGGTTATTTGTAATTGTTGATGTTCCAGACTTGATTAGATGTTTATGAATTTCATGTTTTTAAATAAGTTGAACCCAGCATATTGAACTTTGAAGAAATACAAATAAAAATGTAATTTAGTTTACTACTTAAATACTGATCAGCTTCTAATAGTAATACTTTGCTTTCTGGTACAGTGTTGGTTTTTATATAAGGCAGTTAAACTAGATTTCCGAGCCCAATGATGAAATTCAAATAGAAACTAAAAAGGTACCTAGTATTTACAGCTTTCTAAAACTGCCAAATCATGTCTTCTAGATTGAAGAGAGAAGCATACCACATTTGAAAGACAAGTCAAAATTTTGTGGTCCTTTATTTTATAAGTTAAGATACTAGAAATTAATTTTGAACATAAGGATCTTTATTAGCAATTGTTTTTGTCAAAAGAATAGTGTCTTCACTCTTAATAGGTTATTATGTACAAATACACTAACATGAATTAGGATTTTTAAAGAAAAGCAGCATAAGTACTCTAGTTTTCAACCTTTGAAATAATGTACACGCTTTGCTCAATCAATATGAAGCCTTTTCCTGTTTAAAGAGGTTTAACAAACACAGTTATTTATACCTAATTCAACCTGTTTTCATCTTATATTTATACTGCATATGTTCTGTATGAACGAAGTTATGTTCTTGTTATAAAAGGTGGTTATATGGTTAATTACAAGTATTAGATAAAATTTTGGGGTTATTCATCTACATTTGTTTTATATTTGGTTTTCAGTAAAGAATGAGATAAGTACTAAAGGGTTTATGTGTGTATTCATAACCAGTCAGTTACTTTATTAGTACAAATCTCTCATATAAATGAGTTTATTGGTAATGTTGGCTCAGTATTTAATTCACAGATCGTGTTAACACTTAGTGTTTTTTTAAATTCTTGTGTAGCTTTGAAAAGATACATTGCTTTTGTATTATCATTAAAAATGTGATGTTTTTAAAATATGAAAAGTAAAACGCTTATTTTTTTATTTATAGAATATTATTTAAAGACAAAGATCGGAATTGGGATGAAATAGAAAGCAAGTTAAGAGCTGAAAGTGAAGTCCCTATTGTGAAAACCTCAAGCATGGTATGATCATTTTTCTTGAATATTAAAACATTTTTTAAAAGTAATGTTTTGTTTTCAGGGAATGATATGCTTATTTTTAAACTGTTGATTTACATTTATAAAAGAAGATATAAGTGCACAAATTAGGGGAATTTTATGCCTTCAGTTGTCTCTCACAGGGATTTAAAATGTTGACTGCTTCAAAGTTGCAGAGGGTATGGAGGAACCTTTTATGTTTCTCACTATTATACACTCTTGTTCTTGTAATAATTATATGTTATAAATAAGCAATTTTGAAATAGGAGCGAAACTCAAATATAAGTTGACATGAGTCATTTCTATTTACTTAATAGATTGCTTTTCTCCTCCTCAAGAATTTGTACAGATTTTTATTGTTCAGGAAGTCATCCTAAAACCGAGGTTGCAGTTTATACATTTTCCAAAGAAATCCTTAAGCCCTTTTACAAAGTCGTTGCAAGATTGATCAGTACAAGTTTTTCAGAATCTTTGCTTATTATTATTATCTTGAACTTTTCATCTTCTGTCATTATCTCATTGAAAAAAAATCTGTTTCAACATTAAAGATTTTAAAATTTGAATCTTGTTTACTGGATATCATGAATTATTTCATATCCTGTTGCTACAGATGTGGTGCCATGTCAATAATATTAAGGATTCCAAATAAGATTAGTGTGAGGTTCATTGCTTATCAAATCAAATAAAAATGTTTTATTTAAAGTAAGCTAATTTTTGTCATTGCTTTCCCTACAGGAGATTTCTTCTATCTTACAGGAGCTAAAAAGAGTTGAAAAGCAGCTACAAGGTAAATTTACTACTGATTAACTGTAAAGAGCTAACAATTTGGGACAAGTACATTCTAAGTGGTATCTAAAATATTATTAAGTATTAGAACACTGATTAAGTGTAATGATGTAAGGATAAAGATATAACGTTCTACATATTCAAATTACTCATAAAAAAGTATTAAAACCAGTATAAATAATTAAAAATATAATAAAGTTAAATTCTAGGCACATAGGCTAGAAGTTATAATTCATATATTATATATAGTATCTATTATTTATATATAAATAATAGTATGTGAAAAATATATAAAATATTAAAATGTGTATATGCAGCTGAAAATGCTTATTGACAATTAGCATTGTTTACTTGATTTGATAATTATATTTGATTTAAAATTATATATATGGTATAACCCAAATGAACTTATGTTATAATATAAATAATAATCATTTGGATAAACCACAAGAAATGAGTGCATATTGGACACAGGGACCAGAAGGAGGAGGTAGAGAAGAAAAAGAAAGAGACTGTTGGCCTCCTAAACTTCAACAGGGACATTGTTTTTGGTGTATGTCAGATCTTTAATTTTGCATTTATGCCTATGTGTGTCTTGACCTAGAAGTCCCCAGTGGTACAACAAGCAGATTCCAGAGTCACTTGCTAATTCTACTGTCTTTGTTGATTGAATTATCAGAGGCATGCTATGTTGGTCCTACTAAGTGATTCTTAACCTTTTTTCAGCCTCAGCACACCTAAGGGTTATAATATAACCCCCACGAGGCAAAGTGGCTTGTTTACATGATTATTAGCTGATAGGAGGGAGTATGCTTTTAAAAGGACCTCTTAAATAATTCTTGTATCTATGGTGCTTCTTTCTCCCAACTCCCCACTCTACCCAATGCCAAGTTGAAAATCACTTTCCAAGATTTTCCCTTGTCCATGCAAGGATCTTTTGAATTGAAAGCTGGTTTTTATCTGGCCCTTCCCATGAGGTAGCAAGGTCTATTTGGCCTGCTGGGGCTGCCACGGGATATTAGTATCTGGGCTATGAGGGGAACTTTATGGCCCAGTGGTACATATATACTTGTACATGGCTAATACCCTAGCACTCTCACCAGGATGAATAACAACATGCTGTGGTAGCATTCAGAGTGTGCTGATATTACTTTGGCCTCCTCAACTTTCAGGTTACTCTGAACTGTGTTTTAGCAACCAATGTCCAATTATCTGAGTAATAAATAAGGCCAGGAGTGTTTCTTTAAATCATAACCAATATTTTCATCATCCTCTTATAATGATTAAAGCATATTTCAAAAAGATCTTTCCTGGGCTTCCCTGGTGGCGCAGTGGTTGAGAGTCCGCCTGCCGATGCAGGGGGCGTGGGTTCGTGCCCCGGTCCGGGAAGATCCCACATGCTGCGGAGCGGCTGGGCCGGTGAGCCACGGCCGCTGAGCCTGTGCGTCCGGAGCCTGTGCTCCACAACGGGAGAGGCCACAACAGTGAGAGGCCCGCGTACCGCAAAAAAAAAAAAAAAAAAAGAATCTTTCCTGAATTCCATATCTCCAAATCCTACTCTTCCAGCAGGCTCAGATGCCCATAAGTAGCCTACTCAAGGGACCATAGAAAGCTTTTAGGTTTTTATAATCCACAATATAGATCAGCCCCAGAATTCCTGAAAGTGGGGTTTTAAATATAGAATTGTAAGGATTAGCCAAATTTAAGCTCATATAAGCATCAGTAATTGAAATATCCAAATCATAAGCAATATTCATATCCAGATTTAACTGTATCTACAATTATATCTTTTTCCCTCTATTTCTTTTTTTTTCTTTCAGCAATCAATGCTATGATTGACCCAGATGGAACTCTGGAAGCTCTGAACAACATGGGATTTCCCAGTGCTATCTTGCCATCTCCATCAAAACAGAAGTCCAGTCCTGTGAATAACCACAGCAGCCCGGGTCAGACACCGACACTTTGCCAACCAGAAGCTAGGGTTCTTCATCCTGCTGCTGTTTCAGTCTCAGCTGAATTTGAGAATGCCGAATCTGAGGCTGATTTCAGTATACATTTCAATAGGTTCAACCCTGATGGGGAAGAGGAAGATGTTACAGTACATGAATGACTTTCTCTTGCTTGTTAAAAATAATTACCTGTGGAATGACTAGGAATATTGGAAGCAGCATAGTGTTGACTTATACAAAATAAGAGAGCTTGGTCAACTACAATCTTGTTATCTTTGTCTTCTTAATTTTATTTATTTTTTATCTAGAATGTGGAGTCATAGTAATCCTTTCAAACCATTTAGATAACCATTTGATGCACATAGAGGAAAAACCAGATTGTGACAGTTTCACATTTTGTGGTTTTATGATTTTCAAATTGAATTAGATAATTGCATCCTTTCCCTTCATAGATCTTTGTTTTTTTTCTTTAAGCCATGCTGTGACCTACAAGCAAACTAAATACCCAACATTTCTGACCCCCATGTATCCTGTGCCAAGCTGCTCCCTGAAATGGACTTCCTCTTCATCTGTACAGATTTGTTAAACACTTATATTTGCTTCTTAAATAATAGGATTTATATTAGTATTCATTACCATTGGATACAATGACATATTATTCTCCACAGTCAAACTGACCTTTCAAAACAGTCCTTCTTGTGTTCTAAAATTTTCCAACATATATGTGATTTATATAACTTTGTTGCTGCGTAAATTTTCTTGGGGTTTATGGAGATGAACTATTACGTTTGCACTAAGATTTGCTGGGAGTGGTAGGTGGGCATATCTATATGTCAGTAAGGACTAACCATCTTTTTTTTTTTTTTGTATATAGGATATTGATAACTGTATTTGTTTTAACCCCACAGTGTTTTACTCCACTTTCAAAAAGATGAATTTGGCACTTTTTACCATTTTTTTTAATGAAAGTAAGATTTTGTCTCATTT
Source organism: Physeter macrocephalus (assembly GCF_002837175.3). Lineage (NCBI taxonomy): Eukaryota > Metazoa > Chordata > Mammalia > Artiodactyla > Physeteridae > Physeter > Physeter macrocephalus. The sequence continues at coordinate 55,768,588 of NC_041217.1, forward strand.
TAGGGCAAATAACTAGAAGGATTAAACTAGACAGATAGTTTAGGTGGAGTATATTTTTAAAACTAAGAACATGTATATTGGTCCTGTGTTACCAAGTTTATATGTGACAGTTGAAAAAATTTTTCCCTTGAAATGATCATGAAGTTAAAATTCTTGGCATTAGGAAACTTGGAGAACCAGTAGTCATAAGATTAGTGGATAGTTTCACTCCCAAGCGATGAGTTGCTTCTGTGTGTTTCCCTGTAGGACCCAGTAGTAAATCCTGTCTCAGTCGTGTACATTTATAAGGACCCTGCAAGGCGACAACGACCAAGGCTTTGGGCCTGTGCTAAACAGGAAGCTTATGAAAAGTATCTTCTATAAACTTGTTTTTTCTCCTTCCAGTAAGTTCACATTTGGATAAGTTTAAAAAGAAAGTTATTATCTTTATGTTTCCAGAACACTATAATTTGGGTGTATCTTATTAATTCAGTTAAATATTATTAGTAGACCTTGACCCCATTAGTCTATAAAGGTTAAAACTGCAACTTTTGCAACTTTTATGAAATACTCTTTAATATTTCAGCAATAATCCTGTGCTACATTTGTTTTAAGAAAGTAGCTCTGTTCATTTCAAAACTTAACAGGATTTTTAAACATCCTGTACTGTTGGGCAAGTTAAAGATGCAAAAAAACTGTTTTGTAGAGATGTAAAAACAAAAGTCTGTTGTATAATGGATCTCATATTTTTCTTTAAATTAAAAAAAAAAAAAGGGTAAATGGACTGTTCTCTTTGTAAACCTAAATTCCCAAGTCTGTCTAATAAAGGAAGACTGAAAAAATGATTTTAAACAGCATGAATGGAAAGATGCAATTGCTTTGAAGAAATAAGTGAAACATTAAAACAGGGTCAATCCATTTGAAGAAAAAGTAGGACAAAGTAATCACCATTGTTTCCTCTTTAATGTTTGGGTACTGATTATATCAACATGGAAGTAGAAGGTAAGGAGTTGTTTAGGAAAATATTAGCATCTATTCTACTTACATTATCATTTAAGTGTTTACACAGTTTTGTTCAATTACAAACATTTGGCCTTTTACTATGTTATTTTTATTTTGTATGAATACATTATTCTCCTTATTTATTTTTGTTACCTTTATTACTTATGTTATTTTGTTATGCATTTACAACTCCATTTTTAAATAAAGTGTTTCTGGAACTTTATGCAGTTGATTGTACATTTTATTTCTTCTACCATCTGGATTGCTAATACTTCATCAATTTATATAATAATTGTATATCATTTTCCAAGGTTTAGCAAAAGAAGAAATTCTTCAGTTTTAATTAATATGTGGTAACTGTAAAACTTCATACTATTTTGGGCTAAAGAAGAAAATATTTTCTTAGCAAATTATAGCAAATTTAATTCTCTTAGCTTAATACTCTAATGTAATAGGTACATGCACAGCCTTTATTTTTAGCTGGCCTGGAGTCATCAGAAAGCTTTATGACAGTGATATATTTGGGGAACAAAGAAGAATTTAAAATACATCTTTAATTTAAGAACTATCCATTTGGACTCATTTTCTTTCATCGTATCTTTCGTTCCCAAGAGTCTTGAATATTTCCGTGTTAACAATAATGATAATGTTGTTATTCAGCATTCTGTTTCTCGGCCTGACCTTTTTAGGCTTTCCATAATGTAGCTCTTTTATTATGTCAGTGTACACCTGATACAGACTCTCCACCATGAGTTCCTGACAGTCTGGAGCTTCTTCACCACTCTTTGTACTGCTTCTTCCTCCCCTTCCTTCCTGCTTATGCACATTCCTTCCATTCTTCTGAGTCCCACCGACCTCTTCATAAAGCTTCCCTCACTTGACTGGGCCACAGCAAAGGGCTGTGCCACATACTTAAATTTTCCCCTTCCCTTCCTGCACTATATATACACGTGTTTCTTCCTTCTAAATTAATAATCTCTATTTCCTGGGTACACTGTATTTTAAAACGTCTGTGCTGTTTTGCTTCCTTCATCTGTCTTTGGTTTTGCTTGCCATATATGTCTCCGCCTGACAGGATTCTAACTTTTGAAAGGAAACTAGACTTAGAAGCTTAGGCTCCAGACCCATTCCTCACTACCTAAAAATGTGTTTCTATATCTTCTGATCTGCAGAATAAAAGCATCTTGATATCCAAGTCCCTTCTAATCCAAGTGGTCTATGACTGAAATGGTTCTCCTTCCTGTTTTTCTTCAGAAAACCTTCTGATTCCTTGCCCTACAAAATCTTCTCTTCATTGTGTTCTCATAACCCCTTGTTATAACCCAGATCATATTTATTCAACAACTGTGTACTAAGTGCCTAACACATACATAGGCACTGAGGTTACTGTAGGTGAACAGAAGTAAATGATTACCTTCATAGACCTTATATTCTAGAATAGGGAAACAGATAGTAGAAACTAAAAATTAGTTAAATAAGTTGATGTCAGATGGAGGATCACATTCGCCCTTACTTCCCAGTGGATTGTTTACATAGCTCTCTCCCAATAGTTTCTTAAAAGTAAGTGCATACTGCTCAACAAATGATTCAATTAAATACTTTTTATTCAGGTTTCTGGGAACATTTTGTGGTCTGACTTCCAACCTCCCCTTTCCCCTTGGTTCCCCTGTTTGGTGTAGTTAAGCCCATAGTCTCTCTCTCTCTCTCTTTTTTTAAATTTTTATTGGAGCATAGTTGATTTACAATGTTGTATTAGTTTCAGGTGTACAGCAAATGAATCATTTTTACATATACCCACTCTTTTTTTAGATTCTTTTCCCATATAGGCCATTACTGAGTATTCAGTTCCCTGTGCTATACAGTAGGTTCTTATTATTTATTATCTGTTTTATATATAGTAGGGTGTATATGTCATCCCCAACCTCCCAATTTGTCCCTGCCCCCCTTATCCCCTGGTAATCATAAGTTTTTTTCTACATCTGTGACTCTACTTCTGTTTTGTAAGTAAGTTCATTAGTTCCATTTTTTTAAGATTCTGCATATAAGCAATATCATGAGATTTGTCTTTCTCAGTCTGACTTACTTCATTTAGTATGATAATCTCCAGGTCCATCCATGTTGCTACAAATGGCATTATTTCGTTAATGGACTGTTCTCTTTGTAAACCTAAATTCCCAAGTCTGTCTAATAAAGGAAGACTGAAAAAATGATTTTAAACAGCATGAATGGAAAGATGCAATTGCTTTGAAGAAATAAGTGAAACATTAAAACAGGGTCAATCCATTTGAAGAAAAAGTAGGACAAAGTAATCACCATTGTTTCCTCTTTAATGTTTGGGTACTGATTATATCAACATGGAAGTAGAAGGTAAGGAGTTGTTTAGGAAAATATTAGCATCTATTCTACTTACATTATCATTTAAGTGTTTACACAGTTTTGTTCAATTACAAACATTTGGCCTTTTACTATGTTATTTTTATTTTGTATGAATACATTATTCTCCTTATTTATTTTTGTTACCTTTATTACTTATGTTATTTTGTTATGCATTTACAACTCCATTTTTAAATAAAGTGTTTCTGGAACTTTATGCAGTTGATTGTACATTTTATTTCTTCTACCATCTGGATTGCTAATACTTCATCAATTTATATAATAATTGTATATCATTTTCCAAGGTTTAGCAAAAGAAGAAATTCTTCAGTTTTAATTAATATGTGGTAACTGTAAAACTTCATACTATTTTGGGCTAAAGAAGAAAATATTTTCTTAGCAAATTATAGCAAATTTAATTCTCTTAGCTTAATACTCTAATGTAATAGGTACATGCACAGCCTTTATTTTTAGCTGGCCTGGAGTCATCAGAAAGCTTTATGACAGTGATATATTTGGGGAACAAAGAAGAATTTAAAATACATCTTTAATTTAAGAACTATCCATTTGGACTCATTTTCTTTCATCGTATCTTTCGTTCCCAAGAGTCTTGAATATTTCCGTGTTAACAATAATGATAATGTTGTTATTCAGCATTCTGTTTCTCGGCCTGACCTTTTTAGGCTTTCCATAATGTAGCTCTTTTATTATGTCAGTGTACACCTGATACAGACTCTCCACCATGAGTTCCTGACAGTCTGGAGCTTCTTCACCACTCTTTGTACTGCTTCTTCCTCCCCTTCCTTCCTGCTTATGCACATTCCTTCCATTCTTCTGAGTCCCACCGACCTCTTCATAAAGCTTCCCTCACTTGACTGGGCCACAGCAAAGGGCTGTGCCACATACTTAAATTTTCCCCTTCCCTTCCTGCACTATATATACACGTGTTTCTTCCTTCTAAATTAATAATCTCTATTTCCTGGGTACACTGTATTTTAAAACGTCTGTGCTGTTTTGCTTCCTTCATCTGTCTTTGGTTTTGCTTGCCATATATGTCTCCGCCTGACAGGATTCTAACTTTTGAAAGGAAACTAGACTTAGAAGCTTAGGCTCCAGACCCATTCCTCACTACCTAAAAATGTGTTTCTATATCTTCTGATCTGCAGAATAAAAGCATCTTGATATCCAAGTCCCTTCTAATCCAAGTGGTCTATGACTGAAATGGTTCTCCTTCCTGTTTTTCTTCAGAAAACCTTCTGATTCCTTGCCCTACAAAATCTTCTCTTCATTGTGTTCTCATAACCCCTTGTTATAACCCAGATCATATTTATTCAACAACTGTGTACTAAGTGCCTAACACATACATAGGCACTGAGGTTACTGTAGGTGAACAGAAGTAAATGATTACCTTCATAGACCTTATATTCTAGAATAGGGAAACAGATAGTAGAAACTAAAAATTAGTTAAATAAGTTGATGTCAGATGGAGGATCACATTCGCCCTTACTTCCCAGTGGATTGTTTACATAGCTCTCTCCCAATAGTTTCTTAAAAGTAAGTGCATACTGCTCAACAAATGATTCAATTAAATACTTTTTATTCAGGTTTCTGGGAACATTTTGTGGTCTGACTTCCAACCTCCCCTTTCCCCTTGGTTCCCCTGTTTGGTGTAGTTAAGCCCATAGTCTCTCTCTCTCTCTCTTTTTTTAAATTTTTATTGGAGCATAGTTGATTTACAATGTTGTATTAGTTTCAGGTGTACAGCAAATGAATCATTTTTACATATACCCACTCTTTTTTTAGATTCTTTTCCCATATAGGCCATTACTGAGTATTCAGTTCCCTGTGCTATACAGTAGGTTCTTATTATTTATTATCTGTTTTATATATAGTAGGGTGTATATGTCATCCCCAACCTCCCAATTTGTCCCTGCCCCCCTTATCCCCTGGTAATCATAAGTTTTTTTCTACATCTGTGACTCTACTTCTGTTTTGTAAGTAAGTTCATTAGTTCCATTTTTTTAAGATTCTGCATATAAGCAATATCATGAGATTTGTCTTTCTCAGTCTGACTTACTTCATTTAGTATGATAATCTCCAGGTCCATCCATGTTGCTACAAATGGCATTATTTCGTTCTTTTTTATGGCTGAGTAATATTCCACTGTATATATGTACCACATCTTCTTTATCCATTCCTCTATCGATGGACATTTAGGTTGTTTCCATGTCCTGGCTGTTGTAAATAGTGCTGCTATGAACGTTGGGGTGTGTGTATCTTTTTGAATTATGTTTTTCTCCGGGTATGTGCCCAGTAGCGGGATTGCTGGGTCGTATGGTAGTTCTATTTTTAGTTTTTTAAGGAACCTCCATACTGTTCTCCATAGAGGCTGTACCAAGTTACATTCCCACCAACAGTGTAGGAGGGTTCCCTTTTCTCCACATCCCCTCCAGCATTCATTGTTTGTAGACTTTTTGATGATGGCCATTCTGACTGCTGTGAGGTGATATTGTAGTTTTGATTTGCACTTCTCTAATAATAAGTGATGTTGAGCATCTTTTCATGTCCTTTTTGGCCATCTGTATGTCTTTGGAGAAATGTCTATTTAGACCTTCCACGCATTGTTTGATTTGGTTGTTTGTTTTTTTGGTATTGATCTGCATGAGCTGTTTGTATATTTTGGAGATTAATCCCTTGTCAGTTGCTTCGTTTGCAAATATTTTCTCCCTTTCTGAGGTTTGTTTTTTCGTTTTGTTCATGGTTTCCTTTGCTGTGCAAAAGCTTTAAAGTTTAATTACATCCCATTTGTTTATTTTTGTTTTTATTTTCATTACTCCAGGAGGTAGGTCATAAAAGATCTTGCTGCAATTTATGTCGAAGAGTGTTCTGCCTATGTTTTCCTCTTAAGAGTTTTATAGTATCTGATCTTACATTTATGTCGTTAATCCATATTGAGTTTATTTTTGTGTATGGTGTTAAAGAATGTTCTAATTTTATTTTTTACATGTAGCTGTCCAGTTTTCCCAGCACCGTTTATAGAAGAGACTGTCTTTTTTCCATTGTATAGTCTTGCCTCCTTTACCATAGATTAGGTGACCGTATGTGCATGGGTTTATCTCTGGGCTTTCTATCCTGTTCCATTGATCTATATTTCTGTTTTTGTGTCAGTACCATACTATTTTGATGACTACAGCTTTGTAGTATAGTCTGAAGTCAGGGAGCCTGATTCCTCCAGCTCCATTTTTCTTTCTCAAGATTGCTCTGGCTATTCATGGTCTTTTGTGTTCCCCATACACTTTGTAAAATTTTTTGTTCTAATTTTGTGAAAAATGCCATTGGTAATTTGATAGGGATTGCATTGAATCTGTAGATTGCTTTGGGTAATATAGTCATTTTCACAATATTGATTCTTGCAATCCAAGAACATTATATATTTCTCCATCTGTGTTATCTTTTATTTCTTTCATCAGTGTCTTATAGTTTTCTGAGTACAGGTCTTTGCCTCTTTAGGTAGGTTTATTCCTAGGTATTTTATTTTTTGTTGTGTTGGTAAGTGGGGTTGTTTCCTTCATTTCTCTTTCTGATCTTTCATTGTTAGTGTATAGGAATGCAAGAGATTTCTGTATATTAATTTTGTATCCTGCAACTTTACCAAATTCATTGATTAGCTCTAGTCGTTTTCTGGTAGCATTTTCATACATAGAAAATCCTAAAGATGCTACCAAAAGGCCCATAGTCTGTTGATTCACCTGAAAGTCACTTTCATTATATCACTAACACTGGATTTTAGATAAGCTATGAGGCAGCTTCTCCAGTGCTGTGCTTCTGCTGCCAATTCCCTGAGGGACCCCACTAAGCAGCTGAATTCTTGCTGAAGTTGCATGCAAGTTCTCAAAGAAATTACTCCCAGGTGCTCTCTCAATTTAGAGAAATCCATGTTTGCTTTATTTGGTTGTTGGAATGACCAGAATAATAGAAGTCCAGCGAAGGAATATCTGAATTCTGCAGCTCTCAATTCAGACTTGTTTAACATCTTTCTAGCCTTAGTAAGTTCCCTACTCCCTCCTTTCTTCCAAGTGTGGTTTGTTAGCTTCATGCCTCCCCTTCTTGCTTCTTTTCCTGCATCTTGACCATAAGACAAAGCTCCATGCTGGCCCCACTCAATTTATCTAGCACATATCACTACCTGGAACTGATTTTTGTTGAATATTTGGTATTCTTTTTTAGTATCAGTGTACATACTGAAATGTTCAACAAACATTTGTTAATTGATTATGGTCTTTTTAGAGTTATTACTATTATAACTTTATTGCTGCTGCTACTACTACTACTACTACCACTACTACTACTACTGTGAGGTCTAACAAACTGAAGTATGAAAGTTCTTTAAATTTTGTGGCAATGTATAATTAGATCTCAAAATATTAGGCATCATGTAGTTCAACCACCTCATCCATATTTGAAGTTTGAGGCTGAAATAAATAAAATAACTAGTGCCGAGTGAGGGATTATTTTTTGCCAGCCAGTATATTACATGTTTACATGCATTATCTCTCTTAATCCTCACAAAAACTATAATAAGCAAGCTGTTATTCATATGTTAAAGGAACTGAGGCTTCCTGAGATTAAGAAGTGTATTCAGCAGCCCCATTGGGATTTAATCAAGAGCTCTTTAACTTGCAAGTCTGAATTCTTTGTAGCCACCCTCCACGGCTCTCATGCAGCAGACAACTGGTACAACCAGAGAAGCCAGTGCCCTGTTCTGCTCTTCAGTGCTTTGTCTCAGGACAGTAACCACAGATCTGAAGAGGGCATTGGGTCCTTCCTCTGCTTCTGGGTAGAACTCCATGAGCTGGGGATCCTAATAAATTCCAGTGGTAACAAGCAATGACCAAGTATTAAGAATGTCTTCCTTACATGGAACACAGATCCATTGAGAGAGATAATGAACTGTCTCCTAGAAATCTGGATGTTGAGTTCTTCAGGGAGAACCATGTCAAATTATGACCTGACTCTGCTCTACTGTTGTTTTAAAGAGACAAAATCCAGGGCTGCAAATATAAAATGGCTGTATCTAGTGAGTCCAAATCAGACCTGTGACCAGGGAGCTGCCTCTTAAGCTATTCATTACAATACTTGTCTCTGAGCAGAGCAAATTGGAGAAAAGGAAATAACCTTTGGACCAACAGAGCATGACCTGACACTTGTAAATAAATTATAAGAGGATCTCCTATGCCAGCTATGAGGGTGGGAGATGGATTTTCCCTGATTGAGAAAGGAATTTCTGCCAAATTTGAAATGAAATGTATAAAATTTTTTCTTTAAATTTTATATATATATATATACACACAAATATATAATAGATATATACATATACATAGTATAATGTACATTTATAATGTATATATTAAAATTTTAGATTATATATACTATATATACGTATGTGTGTATGTGTGGAGAAAGAGTCCCTCTGTGCTTTTTTCCGTTGTAGTATTTGCTCCCAAGTGTCTAGAGCTCTGGCCCTACCCATTTCCCACTTGATCACTTGCTTTTCTACTGTGTCTCCTCAGTGATGAATGGAAACCTTCACAGCCAACAATGTCAGCTATTTTTAGACTTTTATGTTCAACATGTGGAAAAATATTTGAACTTTGCCATGTCTGTTTTTCTGTTACCAGTCTGTGCCCATGGCTGTAGTCTACAATCTTCCCTTCAAGAGAAAAACAAATTTACCCTGAATTCTTAATTGCCCTAGAAAATTTTATAATGTAAACAGCATGAGAAAAAGTAACAGAAAAATGGTACAACCACTTTGGAAATACTTTATAAAGTTATATATACACCTACCGTATGACCCAGCCATTCCACTGCTAGATATTTACCCAAAGGAAATGAAGACACATGTCCACAAAAACACTTGTAATACAGTGATCACAGAAGCTATATTTGGGGGTTTTTTGTTGGTTTTTTTTTTTTTTTTTTTTTTTTCATTTTACAATGGTGTGTTAGTTTCTGCTTTATAACAAAGTGAATCAATTATACATATGTCCCCATATCTCTTCCCTCTTGGGTCTCCCTCCCTCCCAACCTCCCTATCCTACCTCTCTAGGGGGACACAAAGCACTGAGCTGATCTCCCTGTACTATGCGGCTGCTTCCCACTAGCAATCTATTTTACGTTTGGTAATGTATATATGTCCATGCCACTCTCTCACTGTGTCCCAGCTTACCCCCTCCCCATATGCTCAAGTCCATTCTCTAGCAGGTCTGCATTTTATTCCCATCTTGCCCCTAGGTTCTTCATGACCATTTATTTTTTCTTTTTTTTAGATTCCATATATATGTGTTAGCATATGGTATTTGTTTTTCTCTTTCTGACTTACTTTGCTCTGTATGACAAACTCTAGGTCCATCCACCTCACTACAAATAACTCAATTTCGTTTCTTTTTATGGCTGAGTAATATTCTATTGTATATATCTGCCACATCTTCTTTAACCATTCATCTGTCGATGGACACTTAGGTTGCCTCCAGGTCCTGGCTATTGTAAATAGAGCTGCAATGAACATTGTGGTACATGACTCTTTTTGAATTATGGTTTTCTCAGGGTATATGCCCAGTAGTGGGATTGCTGGGCCTTATGGTAGTTCTATTTTTAGTTTTTTAAGGAACCTCCATACTGTTCTCCATAGTGGCTGTATCAAT
>NC_041217.1:55779566-55780966 GCF_002837175.3 Physeter macrocephalus
TATCTCTCCATCTGTTTGTATCATCTTTAACTTCTTTCATCAGTGTCTTATAGTTTTCTGCATACACGTGTTTTGTCTCCTTAGGTTGATTTATTCCTAGCTATTTTATTCTTTTTGTTGCAATGGTAAATGGGAGTGTTTCCTTAATTTCTCTTTCAGATTTTTCATCATTAGTGTATAGGAATGCAAGAGATTTCTGTGCATTAATTTTGTATCCTGCTACATTACCAAATTCATTGATTAGCTCTAGTAGTTCTCTGGTAGAGTCTTTAGGATTCTCTGTGTATAGTATTATGTCATATACAAACAGTGACAGCTTTACTTCTTCTTTCCGATTTGTATTCCTTTTATTTCTTTTTCTTCTCTGATTGCTGTGGCTAAAACTTCCAAAACTGTGTTGAATAATAGTGGTGAGAGTGGGCAACCTTGTCTTGTTCCTGATCTTAGTGGAAATGGTTTCAGTTTTTCACCATTGAGAACGATGTTGGCTGTGGGGTTGTCAAATATGGCCTTTATTATGTTGAGGAGAGTTCCCTGTATGCCTACTTTCTGTAGGGTTTTTATCATAAATGGGTGTTGAATTTTGTCAGAAGCTTTTTCTGCATCTATTGAGATGATCATATATTTTTTATCCTTCAGTTTGTTGATATGGTGTATCACATTATTTTGCATATATTGAAGAATCATTCCATTCCTACAGTAAGCCCCACTTCATCATGGTGTATGATCATTTTAATGTGCTGTTAGATTCTGTTTGCTAGTATTTTGTTGAGGATTTTTGCATCTATGTTCATCAGTGATATTGGCCTGTAGTTTTCTTTCGTTGTGAAATCATTGTCTGGTTTTGGTATCAGAGTGATGGGGGTCTCATAGAATGAGTTTGGGAGTGTTCCTCCCTCTGCTATACTTTGGAGGAGTTTGAGAAGGTTAGGTGTTAGCTGTTCTCTAAATGTTTGATAGAATTCGCCTGTGAAGCCATCTGGTCCTGGACTTTTGTTTGTTGGAAGATTTTTAATCACAGTCTCAACTTCAGTGCTTGTGATTCGTCTGTTCATATTTTCTGTTTCTTCCTGGTTCTGTCTCAGAAGGTTGGCTTTTCTAAGAATTTGTCCATTTCTTCCAGGTTGTTCATTTTATTGGCATATAGTTGCTTGTAGTAATCCCTCACGATCCTTTGTATTTCTGCAATGTCAGTTGTTGCTTCTCCTTTTTCATTTCTAATTTTATTGATTTGAGTCCTCTTCCTCTTTTTCTTGATGAGTCTGGCTCATGGTTTATCAATTTTAGTTACCTTCTCAAAGAACCAGCTTTTAGTTTTATTGATCTTTGCTATTGTTTCCTTCATTTCTTTTTCATTGATTTCTGATCTGATCTTTATGATTTCTTTCCTTCTGCTAAAT
>NC_041217.1:55781489-55783842 GCF_002837175.3 Physeter macrocephalus
CATCCGTTTCTTCCAGGTTGTACATTCTATTGGCATATAGTTGCTTGTAGTAATCTCTCATGATCTTTTGTATTTCTGCAATGTCAGTTGTTGCTTCTCCTTTTTCATTTCTAATTTTATTGATTTGAGTCCTCTTCCTCTTTTTCTTGATGAGTCTGGCTCATGGTTTATCAATTTTAGTTACCTTCTCAAAGAACCAGCTTTTAGTTTTATTGATCTTTGCTATTGTTTCCTTCATTTCTTTTTCATTGATTTCTGATCTGATCTTTATGATTTCTTTCCTTTTGCTAACTTTGGGGTTTTCTTGTTCTCCTTTCTCTAATTGCTCTCAGTGTAAGGTTAGGTTGTTTATTTGAGATGTGTCTTGTTTCTTAAGGTAGGATTGTATTGCTATAAAATTCCCTCTTAGAACTACTTTTGCTACATCCCATAGGTTTTGGGGCATTGTGTTTTCATTGTCACTTGTTTCTAGGTATTTTTTGATCTCCTGTTTTGATTTCTTCAGTGATCTCTTGGTTATCAAGTGGTGTACTGTTTTGCCTCCATTTGTTTGCGTTTTTTACAGATTTTTTTCCTGTAATTGATATCTCATCTCATAGTGTTGTGGTTGGAAAAGATACTTGATATGATTTCAATTTTCTTAAATTTACCAAGGGTTGATTTGTGACCCAAAATATGATCTATCCTGGAGAATGCTCCATGGGCACTTGAGAAGAAACTGTATTCTGTTGTTTTTGGATGGAATGTCCTATAAGTTTTGCTGAGTTCTCTTAGCTTTTGCTTGTCTGTAACTGTTTTAATTTTTCCATCAAATCTGAAGGCGATCCTTGCTGGGTAGAGTAATCTTGGTTGTAGGTTTTTCTCTTTCATCACTTTCAATATATCCTGCCACTCCCTTCTGGCTTGCAGAGTTTCTGCTGAAACATCAGCTGTTAACCTTATGGGGATTCCCTTGTATGTTATTTGTTGTTTTTCCCTTGCTGCTTTTAATATTTTTTCTTTGTATTTAATTTTTGATAGTTTGATTAATATGTGTCTTGGTGCGTTTCGTCCCTTTCTTTTTCTCTTCTTCTTCTGGGACCCCTATAATTCAAATGTTGGTGCTTTTAATGTTATTCCAGAGGTCTCTGAGACTGTCCTCAATTCTATTCATTCTTTTTCTTTATTCTGCCCTGCAGTAGTTATTTCCACTATTTTATCTTCCGGGTCACTTATACATTCTTCTGCCTCAGTTATTCTGCTATTGATTCCTTCTAGAGTATTTTTCATTTCATTTATTGTGTTGTTCATCGTTGTTTGTTTGCTCTTTAGTTCTTTTGGTCCTCATTAAATGTTTCTTGTATTTTCTCCATCACGTTTCCAAGATTTTAGATCATCTTTACTATCATTACTCTGAATTCTTTTTCAGGTGGACTACCTATTTCCTCTTCATTTGTTTTGTATGGTGGGTTTTTACCTTGCTCCTTCATCTGCTGTGTGTTTCTCTGTCTTCTCTTTTTGCTTAACTTACTGTGTTTGGGATCTCCATTTTTAGGCTGCAGGTTTGTAGTTCCTGTTGTTTTTGGTGTCTGCCCCCAGTGGCTAAGCTTGGTTAAGTGGGTTGTGTAGGCTTCCTACGTTGTTTGTTTGCTCTTTAGTTCTTTTGGTCCTCATTAAATGTTTCTTGTATTTTCTCCATCACGTTTCCAAGATTTTAGATCATCTTTACTATCATTACTCTGAATTCTTTTTCAGGTGGACTACCTATTTCCTCTTCATTTGTTTTGTATGGTGGGTTTTTACCTTGCTCCTTCATCTGCTGTGTGTTTCTCTGTCTTCTCTTTTTGCTTAACTTACTGTGTTTGGGATCTCCATTTTTAGGCTGCAGGTTTGTAGTTCCTGTTGTTTTTGGTGTCTGCCCCCAGTGGCTAAGCTTGGTTAAGTGGGTTGTGTAGGCTTCCTATTGGAGGGGACTAGTGCCTGTGTTCTGGTGGATGAGGCTGGATCTTGTCTTTCTGGTGGGCAGGTCCACTTCCGGTGGTGTGTTTTGGGGTGCCTGTGACCTTATTATGATTTTAGGCAGCCTCTCTGCTAATGGGTGGGCTTGTGTTCCTGTCTTGCTAGTTGTTCGGCATAGGGTGTCCAGCAATGGAGCTTGCTGGACGTTGACTGATGCTGGGTCTTAGCATTGAGATGGCGATCTCTGGGCAAGCTTCTGCTGATTGATATTACATGGAGCCAGGAGGTCTCTGGTGGACCAATGTCCTGAACTCAGCTCTCCTACCTCAGAGACACAGGCCTGACACCCAGCAGGAGCACCAAGATCTTGTCAGGCACACGGCTCAGAAGAAAGGAGAGAAAAGAAAGAAAGAAA
>NC_041217.1:55788466-55818964 GCF_002837175.3 Physeter macrocephalus
TGTTGTTTTTCCCTTGCTGCTTTTAATATTTTTTCTTTGTATTTAATTTTTGATAGTTTGATTAATATGTGTGTTGGCATGTTTCTCCTTGGATTTATCCTGTATGGGACTCTGTGCTTCCTGGACTTGATTAAGTATTTCCTCTCCTACGTTAGGGAAGTTTTCAACTATAATCTCTTCAAATATTTCCTCAGTCCCTTTCTTTTTCTCTTCTTCTTCTGGGACCCCTATAATTCAAATGTTGGTGCTTTTAATGTTATTCCAGAGGTCTCTGAGACTGTCCTCAATTCTATTCATTCTTTTTCTTTATTCTGCCCTGCAGTAGTTATTTCCACTATTTTATCTTCCGGGTCACTTATACATTCTTCTGCCTCAGTTATTCTGCTATTGATTCCTTCTAGAGTATTTTTCATTTCATTTATTGTGTTGTTCATCGTTGTTTGTTTGCTCTTTAGTTCTTTTGGTCCTCATTAAATGTTTCTTGTATTTTCTCCATCACGTTTCCAAGATTTTAGATCATCTTTACTATCATTACTCTGAATTCTTTTTCAGGTGGACTACCTATTTCCTCTTCATTTGTTTTGTATGGTGGGTTTTTACCTTGCTCCTTCATCTGCTGTGTGTTTCTCTGTCTTCTCTTTTTGCTTAACTTACTGTGTTTGGGATCTCCATTTTTAGGCTGCAGGTTTGTAGTTCCTGTTGTTTTTGGTGTCTGCCCCCAGTGGCTAAGCTTGGTTAAGTGGGTTGTGTAGGCTTCCTATTGGAGGGGACTAGTGCCTGTGTTCTGGTGGATGAGGCTGGATCTTGTCTTTCTGGTGGGCAGGTCCACTTCCGGTGGTGTGTTTTGGGGTGCCTGTGACACACGGCGCAGAAAAAAGGAGAGAAAAGAAAGAAAGAAAAGAAAGAGGGGGGGGGTGAGGGAGGGAGGGAGGGAGAGAGAGAGAAAAAAAAAGAAAGGGAAAGAAAGAAAAGAAAGAAAGAAAATAGAATAAACTAAAGTTTTTAAAATATATAATTATTAAAAATACACAAAGAAGAATACACATACTCACAAAAAGAGAAAAAGGAAAAAAGAATATATATATATATATATATATATATATATATATATATATATATATATATATATATATATATATGTATGTATATCTCCAAAGTCCACTGCTTCAATTTTGGGGTGATTCTTTGTCTATTCAGGTATTCCACAGATACAGGGTACATCAAGTTGATTGTGGAGATTTAATCTGCTGCTCCTGGGGCTGCTGGGAGTAATTTCCCTTTCTCTTCTTTGTTCGCACAGCTCCTGTGGTTCAGCTTTGGATTGGCTCTACCTCTGCGTGTAGGTTACCTGAGGGCGTCTGTTCTTCACTCAGACACGACGGGGGTTAAAGGAGCAGCCGATTGGAGGCTCTGGCTCACTCAGGCCGGGGGAGGGAGGGGTACGGATGCGGGGCGAGCCTGCGGCAGCAGAGGCCTGCATGACGTTGCACCAGCCTGAGGCGCGCCGTGCGTTCTCCCGGAGAAGTTGTCCCTGGATCCCGGGACTCTGGCAGTGGTGGGCTGCACAGGCTCTCGGGAGGCGAGGTGTGGAGAGTGACCTGTGCTCCCACGCAGGCTTCTTGGTGGTGGCAGCAGCAGCCTTAGCGTCTCATGCCCGTCTCTGGTGTCCGTGCTGATAGCTGCGGCTCGTGCCCGTTTCTGGAGCTCCTTTACGCAGCGCGCTTAATCCCCTCTCCTCTCGCACCAGGAAACAAGAGGCAAGAAAAAGTCTCTTGCCTCTTCAGCAGCTCCAGACTTTTTCCCGGACTCCCTCCCGGCTGGCTAGCCGTGGTGCACTAACCCCTTTAGGCTGTGTTCACGCCGCCAACCCCAGTCCTTTCCCTGGGATCCGACCGAAGCCCGAGCCTCAGCTCCCAACCCCGGCCCGCCCCAGCGGGTGAGCAGACAAGTCTCTCGGGCTGGTGAGTGCTGGTTGGCACCGACCCTCTGTGCGGGAATCTCTCCGCTTTGCCCTCCGCACCCTGTTTCCCGGACTCCCTCCCGGCTGGCTAGCCGTGGTGCACTAACCCCTTTAGGCTGTGTCCACGCCGCCAACCCCAGTCCTTTCCCTGGGATCCGACCGAAGCCCGAGCCTCAGCTCCCAACCCCGGCCCGCCCCAGCGGGTGAGCAGACAAGTCTCTCGGGCTGGTGAGTGCTGGTTGGCACCGACCCTCTGTGCGGGAATCTCTCCGCTTTGCCCTCCGCACCCTGTTACTGCGCTCTCCTCCGTGGCTCTGAAGCTTGAGTTGTTCCACATGTAGATGTATTTCTGATGTATTTGTGGGGAGGAAGGTGATCTCCACGTCTGTCTTCTCCGCCATCTTGAAGGTCTCTCCCAGAAGCTATATTTGTAATAGCCAGAAACTGGAAACATACTAATGTTCACCAATAGGTAAATAGATAAATAGTGATACAACATTCATAAAATGAGATTCTGTTCAACAATAGAAAGGAACAAACTACTGAAACAATCACAGACCAATTTCAAAATCATGTTGAGCTAAAGAAGCTGACACAAAACGGTACATACTTTATAATTCAATTTATGTGAAATCCTAGAGAAGGCAAAACATCTGTAATACAGAGAACAGATCAGAGCTTGTAATGGGTAGGAGTGGGGGTAAAAGAGGAAATTGACTACAAACAAGCACAAGAGAGTTTTTGGCATGGTGGTAGTTAAGGAGTGAATACATTTGACAAAACTCATCAGACTGTACGCTTTAAAAGGTGCTTTTCAATTGTATGTAAATTATTTCTCAAAGTTGATCTATGTTAGAAAGTCATGAATATTTCCCTATAACTTTGGTGCATATAATTACTTTCTCAAATTGCTTTTTATGGGCATCTCTTTCCTGCCTTCCTACACTGATTCTTAGCTCTCCAACGAGTCCTCAGAATAGGATGTGTTGCTGTCACCTCTCCAAATCTGCTGTCACCCACTCTGGGGTCAATCTGGAACTAAGCAACCTGCTAAAACTTTAAGGGTTGGGATTGACTTCTTTAGATAAAAACAATCAATGGTTGTGAAGAAATATGATTGAACTGAAGTCCTTATCATTTAGCTCCTGACAGAAATAATTAAGTGCGCTAAAACTCTCCTCAGCTCAGGTTCTGTGGTTTGTTACCATGTTGGAGAGGTCTGCAGCTTCCAGTGAAGAGACACCACACCACCAGCAGAGACAGGCACTGTGCTGGGTATTTGACATACATTCAGTCATTTATTTTTCAAATATTTATTTGATCATCTAGGAATGAATACAGTGCTTCCCTTAAGGAGATCAAGACTCAAAGTATACCAGAGGATACAGACAAATAACTTCAATACAGTTTATGAAAAAGTTTTCAGCCCAGATTGCTCTCCTATTCCTAGCACTAGGCTTGAGGACTGACCAAACTGGTGTTGAATAAATTCTTGTTGAATGGGTGAGTGGATGGATGGATGGGTGGGTGGATGGGTAGATAAAAAAGGAGCAAGCTGAATTCTAATCTCAATTGTACTTGAACCAGAATTATGCATTTGATTTGAAGGAAGGGGCTTCAAGAAGCCCCACTAAGATATTCTGTTCAAGCCATACGGGCCCTTTTTGTGGGTTTCTTTCTAGAAATGTAAATTTCCTGCAGAATCATTAATTTCCTAGGAATTAAGTGGTCCTCTAGAATGCTTACTTGAAGGAGAGGCCAACATTCCTAAAGAACACTAAGTGCTGGCAGTGGTAAGTGAAAGGGCAGGTAAAGGGCCAGCAGGAGCCAGGGAGGCAAACTTCACTCACCCACAGCTCACTGAGAATAGTCAAGAGGGAAGGGGAGCTTTATTTTCTTTTGACATTTCTAAGCACATACCCCCAGATCAGAGCTCAGGCCTTCAAAGCCGACTGCCGCATTTGCCTGGTAGTCTCTGTGAACACCTTTGTTTTATGCTGTTTTTCCAGAGATGGGATTTATGGAAGTGTTTGCTGTGCCTGCCAACAGTGGAAAACTGGCCAAGACCTGAGTGAGAAATACTTCTACCCAGGTTGCACTACCTGTTTGGAAGCAAATATAAATTTCAGAAAAATAGCCAGAATCCAAGGGTATTGGAGGCGGTAGCTTGGATGGGGAAAATGACATTAGTAGCAAGTATCTGTTCTTCTCAAGAGAAATGGTATGTCCTAGATCTCCGAATTTTCCATATTTTACTTCTTAAGAGAAAGAGCTCACTAAAAGTAGTCAGTGTAAGAGAAAATGGGCCAGACAATGGAAAATTATTTGGCCATTAAAAAGAAATGAAGTAATAATACATGCTGCAATATGATTGAACCTTGAAAACATTATACTAAATGAAAGCAGCCAGTCACAAAAGACCATATATTCTATGATTCCATTTATGTGAAATATCCAGAATAGATAAATATAGAGAGACTAAAAGTAGACTAGAGGTTGCCTATGGTTGGAATGGGTGGATGGAAGGATTGGACAGTTATAGCTAAATGGTACAGAGTTTCTTCTGGGGTGACGAAAATGTTTAAAATTGATTGTGGCAATGGTTGCACAACTGTGTAAATATACTAAAAACCATTCATTGTGTACTTTAAATAGTTGAATTATAACATATCTATTATCTATATCTATATAAAATAGATATGTGAATAAAGTTATTTCCAAAAAAGAAGAGTTAAAAGTGATACTATTACTACTTTCTACTACTATTAGGAGAAGGAGGGGGGGAGGAGGAGAAGGAAACGTAAAGTCAGGTGAAGATGCAACTGATTACTCTGCTCTAGAAGTGACCAGTTTTGCGCCTGTTAGCATTCCTCCTTGCCTATAGATGTCTGTACTCTACATTTTCCTTTGTATTCGTTTTTAAATCTTATTGGTTCCCTCATTAACTAATGAGTTAAATAAAATCTTTGACATGTGTGTGTTCTTTTTAAAAAACAGAAAATGAAATATTCCTCATGAAGATTTTTAGTTTATCAAAACGAGTTGTACTGGGAGAACTGGAAGCCAAGACACATGTGAAGAGTCAACACTGTATCAGTCTAAAATGAGCAACTATTATGTGCTGACACTGTGCTAGGTCCTTTAGTACTTCATTTAATCTTAACAACAACCTGGAATTATAGATAAGAATTACTCATCCCATTTTACAGAAGGAGCAGAGGTTTGAGTCAAATAAGAGGCTCTAGGTTACAAAGTAAGTGTGCGTCAGATTTGAACTCAGGTCCAACTGACTTTTTCAATCCTCCTTATTTTCAGTCATGAGGAGACAATATGGTATAAATGGAGTAGAAAGCCACTCAGTGGAGTTAGAAATCTGCAACTAAATTTAATGTAGTTTTGGCTTTGGGCAAGTGATTTCAATTCTCACCTCACTTTCATTATCTGTAAAATGGGGTAGGGAGGTTGGCTAGCTGATCTCTGGTGTATCTTCCTGCTATAATAGTTTGTATTCTGTGACCTTCAGATACTTCACTCTTCGCTCTCTTCCCCAGATTTGAAGCAGAAACATATTTTGCTGTCTTTACAGTAATCCTGCCTCTCTTCCTGTTCCCTTAATAAATGATTGGCCAGACACTCACTCTTGCATTCATAATATTGCATGCGTAATATTTTGCTCATTTCACTTTTGCCCACACAAAGATTGCTGGTGATTTGGCCTAGTGATGATGGTACCACTTCGCGGAAAAAAGGCTTAGCATTTACTGAACCCCTGCTATACGCCAGTCACTACTAACCAGGGCAGTATTTTGAGGTTTGTTTTCCATCATATTTCTCCCTTTGGCCACAATTGCTCATAGTCTCTGGGGAGGAGAGAAAGCAAAACTCAACTGTAATTCTCTCTGGGTTTGAGGTTTTAGAGACCAAAGCCCTTAGGGGAATACATATGACTTTTAGACAAGTGAAACAAAGCAGATTCTCAGAATTTAGTTGGAATTCCAAGAGAGAAGGATTTCTTCCATCCTAGAAAATGAGGACCTTCTGTCTCCAGAGAGAAGGGGAGAACCCGCTATAGCTTCAGAGCAGTGCCACTGCGAGGCAGCTGCATCCCTGAAGAAAAACTGTGGGACGTGTGTCTGGGC
The DNA here is from genome assembly GCF_002837175.3 of Physeter macrocephalus. Lineage (NCBI taxonomy): Eukaryota > Metazoa > Chordata > Mammalia > Artiodactyla > Physeteridae > Physeter > Physeter macrocephalus. Next base: position 55,794,566 of record NC_041217.1, read on the forward strand.
AATTGGGACTGTGGACAGCTTGGGAATTTCCCCTTGACTTGCTTGCTGCACGGAAGCAGCAGAGGACAAACAGGCCAGGTTCCCAGGACAGTAGGCCTCTCAGGGGTGACTTCTGCGGTCAGCTTGACACAGTGTGGAATTGAAGCTGAATCTGGCCTCTGTACCCCAACACCAAACTAAATCTTGGAGACAGAGTTTTGGGTGAAGTAGAAAAGAATAGCTTTATTGCTTTGCCAGACAAAGGGGACCACAGTGGGCTAATGCCCTCAAAACTGTGTGTCCCGACCTGGAGGGGGTAGTGAGGAGTTTTATAATAATGGTTCAAAGAGGGTGTGATCAGCTCATGGACATTCTTCTGAATGGTTGGTGATGCAGTAAGTGGGCATCAGCATCATCAACCTTGTGGTTCCAACCAGTCTGGGGTCTACGTGCTTGTGGGCAGCATACAGTTAACTTCTCCCACCTGGTGGGGGTTTCAGTATCTGCAAAACAGCTCAAAGATATTGTTATGTATATCCCTTGAGGGGGGAACAAGGACCCTGTTCCAAGGCTGCACTGTTGTTGTTTTTAATTTTTGTTTTATATAGGAGCAAAGTTGATTAACAATGTTGTGTTAGTTTCAGGTGTACAGCAAAGTGAATCAATTATACCTATACATGTATCTATTCTTTTTCAAATTCTTTTCCCATTTCGGTTATTACAGAGTATTGAGCAGAGTACCCTGTGCTATATAGAAGGTCCTTGTCGGTTATCTATTTTAAATATAGCAGTGTGTACATGTCAATCCCAAACTCCCAATCTATCCCTCCCCACCACACTTCCCCACTGGTAACCATAAGTTTGTTCTCTAAGTCTGTGAGTCTGTCTCTGTTTTGCAAATAAGTTCATTAATACCATTTTTTTAAGAATCTGCATATAAGCAATATCATGATATTTGTCTTTCTCTGTCTGACTTACTTCACTTAGTATAATAATCTGCAGGTCCATCCATGTTGCTGCAAATGGCATTATTTCGTCTTTTTTATGGCTGAGTAATATTCCATTGTATATATGTACCACATCTTGTATATATGTATGCAAGATGTGATACATATATGTATACACATTGTATATATGTACCAAATGTCTGTCAGTGGACATTTAGGTTGTTTCCTTGTCCTGGCTATTGTAAATAGTGCTGCTATGACTATTGGGGTGCATGTATCTTTTTGAATTATGGTTTTCTCTGGGTATATGCCTAGGAGTAGGATTGCTGGGTCATATGGTAGTTCTATTTTTAGTTTTTTAAGGAACCTCCATACTGTTCTCCATAGTAGCTGTACCAAGTTACATTCCCACCAACAGTGCAAGAGGGTTCCCTTTTCTCCACATCGCCTCCAGCATTTATTGTTTGTAGACGTTTTGTTGATGGCCATTCTGACTCGTGTGAGGTGATATTTTGATTTACATTTCTCTACTAATTAGTGATGTTGAGCATCTTTTCATGTGCCTCTTGGCCATCTGTATGTCTTCTTTGTAGAAATGTCTATTTAGGTCTTTTGTCCATGTTTTGATTGGGTTGTTTGCATTTTTTATATTGAGCTGCATGAGCTGTTTGTAAATTTTGGAGACAATTTTGTTGGTCACATTGTTTTGCCAATATTTTCTCCCATTATGAGCATTGTCTTTTCATTTTCTTTATGGTTTCCTTTGCTGTGTGAAAGCTTTTAAGTTTAATTTGGTCCCATTTGTTTATTTTTGGTTTTGTTTCCATTTCTCTAGGAGATGGATCGAAAAAGATATTGCTGCAACTTATGCCAAAGTGTGTTCTGCTTGTGTTTTCCTCTGAGAGTTTTATAGTATCTGGTCTTACATTTAGGTCTTTAATCCATGTTGAGTTTATTTTTGTGTATAGTGTTAAAGAATGTTCTAATTTTATTTTTTACATGTAGCTGTCCCGTTTTCCCAGCACCATTTATAAAGACTGTCTTTTCTCCATTGTATAGTCTTGTCTCCTTTGTCATAGATTAATTGACCATATGTGCATGGGTTTATCTCTGGGCTTTCTATCCTGTTCCATTGATCTATATTTCAATTTTTGTGCCAGTACCATACTGTTTTGATGAATATAGCTTTGTAGTATAGTCTGACGTCAGGCAGCCTGATTCCTCCAGCTCCATTTATCTTTCTCAAGATTGCTTTGGCTATTTGGGGTCTTTAAGATTTTTTTATTCTAGTTCTGTGAAAAATGTCGTTGGTAATTTCTTGACTGTTTCTCCCTTGTCTCCACAACCCCACCCGTCCCTAATTAGCAACTGTTTGAACCTGCCCATTGAAACTCAGGGAAGGTCATGGAGACTGAATGAAGCCTACTTCCTGAAATCAAGAAATAGGGGACACAGAAAGGCTTTTGTGCCTAGGAGCCCCACAGGGTCCTGATCGGTTTCAGAATTCTGTAGACTATCCTTGATAGGAGCAGAGCCAGGGTTTCAGCCCAGGTCAGTTCCTCTGGGACAGCCCAGGCAAATTAATAATTTGCCCCTTTCACTCCCCAAAGTGTCTCTATTTATAACAAATTAAATGTGCATCCAGTTTTGCCACCCAATAGCCTGGGCGTCACTTCCTTCAACCTCATTCTCAAAAGCCAGGAGCCAGAGGAGAGAGGTGAGCACCCATCCAGCCTCCACGCTCCTGACCAAGGTCTGGAGGGGCGGCGGTGGCAGCATGTGGCCCCCTCTCCATGTCCAAGCAGGCTGGGAAAGCCTCGGGAAGCCTGCATCCTCGGGTTAGGCTGTGGAGGATGCAAGAGAGGGTGAAGAGTGTTTCTCTTCAGTAGGATCCCTGGGCGGTAGGTGTTTCTGCCACGGGTGGAGCACGTTTTGTGGGGCTGAAGCTTAGACTGTTTATGGGGCCATTTTGAAGGCAAGGAGCACAAAATTACAAATATAAAATTTGGCACTTAAGTGAATATTTATTTAGAATGAGATGAGAAATTGCAACTACTTACAAGTTTCAAAAGCTGTAAAAATGCCACAACATTGTTGTTGAACCCAAGTTCGTGTGCCTGAGGCACAGTGAAGCCAAAGAGACTGAAAAGTGGAGTTTGGAACAGAGCAAGGTTTATTGCAGGGCCAAGCAAGGAGAACAGAACAGGCAGCTCATGCTCAAAAAAGCCCCAACTGCTGGATGGTTTTCGGGGAAGAGTTCTTATAGGCAAAATTTGCGGGGAAGGCTGTAGAGTATGTGACCTTCCTCTGATTGGTTGGTGGTGAGGTAACAGGTTAGGGTTCCAGGAATCTCAGTCATCAGCCTTCAGGTTCCAACCAGTCTGGGGCCTATGTCCTCAGCTCAGCCTGAAATTATCATCCTCCACCTGGGTGGGGGCCTTAGTTCCTTTAGAAGAATGCAGAGATGTGTATCAGATTGTTATGTATATCCCTTGAGGAGGATATGCTTTTCGTTTGTTTCCTTTGTTTTCTCATTCCCCTAATTAGTAGTTATTTGAATCTGTCCTTTGGAACTCAGGGAAGGTCTAAGAGGCTGAAACCTTTTTCCTACAAACTAGAAACCAGGGACATGGAAAGGATTTTTGTACCCAGGAGGGCCCTGCAGAGTCCTGCTTGCTTTCAACATCACCAAATCCAGAAAAAGAAACATCTATAATATTTTTTTCCCTGCATTTCTGGGCTTTATTTTCTTTGATGGCCTCTACATGTAATGACAATTTTGTAATATCACTTTCTACCAAGAGAATAGAAAGCTATTTGTCTTTCTTCTAGCATGGTTGATCAAGTTTGCTTTTTGATAGTTGGGTACACAAAACAAGAGACTTTGTACATTGGTGGACTTGCTGTTTATAGTATTGCTGTTAAGTTTGTGCCATATAAGCACAGAAATTCTGATGAATTCCGTTTTTGCTATCCCCATGAAAAAGAGAAAACCAATGAATGGTACACTTATAATTGTTTATGCTGCATTCACAAACATTCGAGATAGGAGAGAACTTCAAATTTTGACTAGGCATCAGTGAAAACCTGTTTTCCTGCTCATACACAATTATACATCAGATAATGGAAAGGGTGTTTCCATAGACCAGCTTCTAGCTCCACGCATTGCAGACTTTGTTTCTCTCCACTAATGACATACTGCTTGTATGGGGTGCTTTTGGGCACTTTCCTATCATGTCTGCACTATCATGTTACACCGTGCAGGTTGAGTTCACCCTGCAGGTTGAGTTGGCAGCAGTGGCTGGTAGGAGGATTTCAAGAGACCATTCCTACACTGGAAAAGGTAGCAACAGCTTAACTGTACCAAGAGATTGTGAACCACATAATTATATGCTACTAAACCCAAACAAAATACATCCCCAAATCAAATTTCCTTTATCTGGATCTCATGCCCATGATCATTCTGATGTCACCTGACAGCAGGTTAAATGCTGTCAGAGGGGGGATTCATAATGAAAAGAGACAGTAGCCTTAACCAATTGCAAATTTTATACAAAACATATGATCCTGTCCACACATGGCTAAGTCCATCCAGGACTTTGGAAGGAGCTGATGCAAGTGAAGGACCTTGAAAAACAAGTTTCTTTGGATTCACTGTAAATCAGCTGTGAACTCCCCATGCCTCTCTAGCCAGAGCACTTCAGCCCTCTGGAAATATATGAGATTTTCTATTCATTCAAGAAGTATTTATTGAACATCTACTTATCTCAGGCACTGTGGTTGGCACTGGAGTACAGCAGTAAGGACCTGCTGTTCCAAAAGTTCCTGACCTTTTGGAACTTTCTGGGCTACTGCACATTGAAGAGAGTTTCCTAGCCCAGCAACAGCCCTGACACAAAACTGTCAGAGTTTACAAAGCAACGCAGGATTTTGTGGAGCTGGAGAGAAACTTCTGCATGTTGGGGGCCTCTTGTCTCCTCACCATTCTTCTCCCCCCACCTCCACCCAATCACTCAACAGTTTCTGGGATCAAATCTCTCATTACCTCTAGTCACTGTCTTAAGTTTTCTGCAGGCTACAAGGGTAGGTCCACTTTGAAAATCTTCAGGGAGATGAGATTTTATTTTATATTCATAATCTATATCCAGTGGATCAGCAGATACTGTCCCCAGGGTCCTCTTAATCTTAATTTCTGACTTTCAAGCTATTGCCTCTTATTATATCCTGAGGGAGAGAGGAATCCACAAGAAGATATATTTTAAGATATTTTGTCCTGGCTTTTTAGCTCCAGCAATATCAGCCAGATATAAAATCCTGCTCCCTTTTAGTGTCTAGAAACACTGGATAAAATATAACAGTTTTCATTTAATTTTAATTTTAAAGCATAACTGAATTCAAAAATTCCCAGGGGCCAGAATTAAAAAGGAAACTGGAATACAGAGCTGATTCTGTGATCTTGCTGAGAGACTGCTGTCACGGCTTCTTGGTGCCCAGAAAGCTTGGGCTTTATTTCATGCAGAGAAAGGAAATGAGCCTTGGAGTGTGCGTGCGTGATAGGCAGTCAGAACTGCGATAGTCACATGAGCCACCTCAGAGAAAAGGTGACTGGGCATGAGAAAGGGGCAATGTGTGAGGAGGAAAGAGGGTCTTTTTCCTGAAATCTGAGTTCAGATCCTCAGATTTATAAATCACAGTGAATCTCAAGCCTGATACATTTTTCTTTAGTACCTGGTTATATTGTAGTGAAATTGTAGAACACAAAAGTCAAAGAGAAAATTTTAGAATTAATTAAAGAGAAAGAGAAATTTTTTTTCAAACCAAGGACTACAAGTAGACTTCTCAACAGCAGCAAAAGCTAGAATGCAGGGAACTGATATACTGTTTATGGGTGCATATTTGTGCAGAAGAATAAAAGCATATGTGGAAATGACACATACTAATTTCTGAATCAGTTTATCCCTGAGGATGGAGAGAAGAGGAAGGGGATGGACATTGGGTGGACCTTTAGCTGAGCTGTAATATTTTATTAAAATGTAGCATTTTTGTTTGCTAAAATAATGGGTTCAAAGCAATTAAGATAAAGTATTAATAACTGTCTCATCTTGATGGTATGCCATAGAATTTGTTATCTTTTGTGCTTTTTTGTATGCCTGAATTGTTTCAAGTTTAAAAAAAAAGTATTTTAAGATATTTTTCCTTGCCCTCTCTTATTTGATTTATGCTTTAAGAAGGTCAATCAGTTAAAAGATTGAAATTGATACTGAATTTCTGGCATGTCTAACAAGGAGAGTAATTCATCAGATCTACTTATCTACTTATACACTTGAAGGAGACAGAATGTAAAAAGAATTGAATTGGCACCGAACTGCTCTTCTGAAACTGAGCTAGCATTGCTGAGAAGGGCAAAATCTATTAAGTGCAACACCGGCTCATGCAATTAGACACTGAGGCTTGCATCCAACATGCAGGCCTCTGTATCTCCTGCCTTCTATCCAGGAAAGTTTATATACAATGGAGATCTGAAGATATACTGGAATTACTAAAGAAGATTTTAGAATTTCATTTTTCTGAGTTTGTTTTTTTTAAAAAATACAACGGTTCTTCCTTCAATGACTTAGCTGTTGTCTTCCCTTAGATGCAGAGGCTAGACAAGAGGATTTCTCCAAAGTCTCTTGATAATCCATCACAAGATTACTTAACATAATTGCCTAGTTTGTTGCCTTAATTAGCTTCCAGGATTTTCTAATTTTGGCAAGTGTTTCTAGAAGATGGGAGTGAAGGATTAGGGAGAGTGAAACAGGGAAGGAGGGAAAGCTAATAATGAGGCATTCTCAGGTCTTCTCTCTTACAGGGAACTGGGGCTTGATTCCACCGGGTAATCAATGTATGACCAAGTCATAATGGCCTTGAGAGAGAAAGGAAGTTGTTTGGGGGCATGTTGAGTTGACAACTGGAAGGTAATTTTATGCTGTTTCCACAATACACTCCCAGGATCCCAAAGGCAAAGAAAGAATTAGAATGCGCCTGAGCCAGGGAGAAGGGAGACTAGAATGTGTTGAATACCCACCTGGTGCCAGGCATTGCTCACACAATGTCACACTTCATTCTCCGCAGACTTGGTCAGGTGAATTTACCATTGTGTCTTACAGAAATGGAAGCAGAGTCTCATGAAAATGAGTGGCTTGCCCACATCATGTGGCCCAGTGGAACATTGTTTCTCACTTCCAGGCCTGTGACTCAAAGTGTCTCCCCACTGCTCCTGACCACACAGGGACGGCTCTCCATCTGTGCTCTGCTGCTACCCAGGGCATGGAGCATGGGGCTCAGCAGTAGCTGGCCTCAGCGTTGTCTGGTCCTGAGGGTCTGGGACCAGACCTGGTGGCCAGCTGGTGTGGGACAGCTTCCAACTAAGGTCACAGGGCATTATGTAATTTCAGATTTTATCTGAGTCACCAAAAGATCTTATGTTGCTCAAGGAATTCTACAGGGATTTATCTCAGAATGAAGTAGATTAGAATGAAAAACTATCCTATGAAAGGAAGAAAAAATTCAATAACTTCAGTGTTTCCAAATTGTAGTTTTTGATACCTTGGGTCTTGAGACTCTGGTATAATTTATTTGGTGTGTTTCATCCCAAAGCAGCCAGCTGGACTCTTTGATGAGAACACCACTGTGAATCACAGCAGCCACAGCAACTGCGAGACCATTTTCTATCCCATGTTTGAGTTTGTGGAGCTCTGCCATGTACATTTGTCACTGGAGGCTCATAACAGCCCTGTGGACATGTTTGATTACCCCACTGTATAGATGAGGAGAGACAGAGTGTACTAGGGACCTTCCCAAGGTCGGAGAGCTTCTGGTGCCAGTGGGCATTCTAAGACACGAGACGGACGAAGGAAATGTGAGCCCTGCTTGACTCAGGGTGGAGTGGAACTCTGCCTATGTACCCTGCAGACTTTTCAGATTGAGCCTGTTTTAAATTAAACCCCAGATTTCCCAGTTTACACTAAACCTGATCCCCTGTAGCCTTGCCATCTCAGGGTGACTCCAACCTTCCAGTTGCCCAGGCAAATAAACAAACAAACAAAATCATTGGAGTCATCCTTGCCTCTCCTCTTTCTCTCACACCCACATCCAGTGTCCTACAAAATCCTATTGACTTTACCTTGAACATATCCAGAATCTGACCACTTCTCACCACCTCCCCAGCTCTCCCCCAGTCTGAGTCACCTTCACCACTTGCATGGATTCTTGCAGTGACCTCTCAAGTGGTCTCCCTGCTTCTTCTCATTGGCCTCAGTGTAATAGCCAGAGATCTTTTTAAGATATGACATAGGTTGTAAGTCAGATCAGATATTTCTCTGCTCATCACCCAGCACTGGCTCTCATTTCACTCAGCACAAAAGCTAACATTCTTACAGTGACTACAGAGTCCTGTCTGTTTGCTCCGGCCCCATTACCTGATCACCTCCACTCCTACTATGCTCTCCTTCCTATTCCACTCCAGCCACACAGACCTCTGTACTGTTCCTCCAGAATCCTGGGCATGTTCTTACTGCAGGGTCTTCACGCCAGATGTTCTGTCTCCTTGGAATGCTCTATCCTCAGATTGCACTTAGCCAGCTCCCTCATTTCCTTCAAATGTGTGCTTCTCACTGAAGACTACCCTGAGAGCTCTTTAATACTGCATCATACTCTATACTGTTGCATCTGATCCACTGTACCCTGTTCTACTATTTTTTCTATAATCCTTATTTCCTTCTGTATTATTATATAATATTAAAATAGGTAGCAGATAAACTGTATTATTATCCAAATATGTTCTATGATGCTCTCTGGAGAGGATTATACCTCCCCCAGCCCATTGACTTGACTACATGACTTGCTCTGATTAATGACATGTGAGCAGAAGTGCAACATTGTACGAGAAATGCCTGGCACCAGGTGGGTGTTCAACACATTCTAGTCTCCTTTCTCCCTACTGGCTCCACCCCTGGCGCAGGCACATTCTAGTTCTTTCTCTGCCTTTGGGATCCTAGGACTGTATTGTGGAAACAGCATAAAATTACCTTCCAGTTGTCAAAAATTTTAGGAACCAGCATGTGGTCTACAATTTTTTTTTAATCCTGTCATGACATTGTTTCCAATTGACTTCTTTCACTTAGCAATAATATTTTTGGAGTCATTCATTTTTTTTCTGAGTTCATAATATTGTGTCTTTTCATTGCTACTTCAACAGTCTGGGTCCAAAGGGAAGGTAATGTGCAGCAGAACTGCAGCTAACCAGCAATCGTCAGACAGCATCAGTCAGAAGGGAACCTTTGTCGTGGAAGCCATTAAAATTTTGGAAGAGTTTGTCTCTCCTGACTGACTCACATCTCTTTTGCTCAATGATGTATCACAGGCACCTAGAAAGAATTTAGCATGTAGTTTAATAAATATTTGAATGAATATTGAGGAATGTCATTAAGGAATGCTAAGGATATTTTTGATCCCCAAATATTCTTCCCCTCCCTGGTTTCTGAAGGCTGAAACTTTATTACTATACATGTACTCTTTTAGGTTAAGCATTATTACTCAAACATTTAAAAAATTATGCTATAATTGATTTTATTAATATTTTTAATACAAATGATGTATTAACACCAATAAGGGCAAAGAAAATACTTGGATTGTGAAAGACACCCTGGTAATTGGAAAGAGAGATAAAGAGTCATCCACCCTTTGGCCAAATGATGTTGAGGTGAATAGCCCTTGTTTTAGAAGCTGTACCGTGGAAGAACTGGGCATCTGTTTCTAAAACCATTATTACACAAATGATTTATCTTTGATCATTGAACTTCTGTCATCTTTAGCACTAATTTTTTTAGCTTTATATTTTAAAAAGTAGCTTTATGGAGGCATAATTTGCTTAAAATAAAATTCACTAATTTTAAGTGTATGGTGGGATGAGTTCTGGTATTTGTATGCAGTCACATAATCTCTACTACTGCAATCAAGGTATTAGAAGAGTTCCACCCCTCTTGGAAGTCCTCTTCCCTAACCCAGCCAAGGGCAACCACTGATCTTCTTTCTGTCTCTATATTTTTGCATTTTCTAGAAGTTCATGTGAGTGTAATCTTACAATTTGAGTCTGTTGTGTTTGACTTCTTTCATTTAGAAATAATGTTTTTGAGCTCATTCATGTTTTTGAGTAATATTCTGTTCCTTTTTTTTGCTGACTAGTATTCCAAAGTATGGATATGCACAATCTATCAATTCAAAAACTGATGGAGGGACTTCCCTAGTGTTCCAGTGGTAAAGAATCCACCTTCCAATGTAGGGGATGTGGGTTCAATCCCTGGTTGAGGAACTAAGATCCCACATTCCACGGGGCAACTACACCCGTACACCACAACTATTGAGCTCGCGTGCCTTATCCAGAGAGCCTGTGTGCTGCAAAACTACAGAGCCCATGCACTCTGGAGCCCGCGCACCACAGCTACAGAGCCCAGGTGCCCTGGAGCCTGTGTGCCACAACTAGAGAGGGAAAACCACCGCCACAACTAAAGAGAAGCCCACGCGCTGCAAGGAAAGATCCTGCATGCCGCAACTAAGACCCAATGCAGCCAAAAAGAAAAAAGAAAAAAAACCTGATGGACATTTTGGTTGTTAATAGTTTTTGTTTTAATTATTTTTTTGTGGTAAAATATACATAATATAAAATTTACCATTTTAACCATTTTCCTACTGAAGTTTCATTTTTATTGCTATTTTTAGTATTATGCCAAGGAGTTGACTTGATATAGGAAAATGAGCTATTAATATAAAGCTGACATTATTTTCCTTCCTCCAAAGTTAGCAGTATCTTAATATTCCAGAAATATTTCAAATACAGTTTTGGTATAACATCACACAGATATAAGATAAGGCTTTATTTATTTTAAGGACATTTTTCTCTGTAGTGGCTTCTAAAAGCATGGCTAGAGTCATTCAGTGCAGGTCAAAAGCAATAGTGAAAAAAACCAATATCCAGTATCCAGTCAGACCAACATTCAGGCCATGATGAAATGGGTGTTTTCTTCTTTTTTCCTCCCTTGACACAGTTCTTACTTCCTGTTAGATCAATGAGATGACAAAGAATTCAAGAGAATTTTCAGCAACTGAAACTACAAATTGTGAAGCTACTAAAATCTCTAAAGTGACTGGTGCTTGGCTAAATTTCCATTTTTCTCATTTCTTTTTAGAGTCATTATTCTTAGAGGTTCTATTGCATATGCAGTTATTCAGTTAATTCCAACAGCCATTTTAACCATTTTTAAGTTTTCAGTTCAGTGCCATTAAGTACATTCACAATGTTGTGCAACCATCACCACGTGTTTCCATAACCTTTTCATCATCTCAAATAGAAACTCTGTACCCATTAGACATTAACTTTCCATTCTCCTCTCTTCTGGGCTCCTGGTAATCACTGTTCTACTTCCTGTCTCTATGAATTTTATTATTTAAGGTACCTCTTACAAGTGGAATCATACAATAGTTGACCTTCCATGGCTGGTTTATTTCACTTAGCATTTGCATCTATGTATGCATCCATGTGGTATCATGTAACAGATTCTCATTTTTTAAGAGTGAATAATATTTCATAATAATAAAAATAAAAATTGCTTTTACTCATGACATTTTATTTACTCTTTCATCTCTATGAAATTTGGGTTGTTTCCATCTTTTCGCTATTGTGTATAACATTTCTATGTATCTTGGTGTACAAGTATCTGTTTGAGTCACTGCTTTCAATTCTGTTGAGTATACAAGTTGAGAGGGAATTGTAATTTTATCTTTAACTTTCTGAGGAACTGTCAAATTATTTTCACAGTGGCTGCACCATTTTACATTTCCACCAATACTCCGTAAGGGTTGCAATTTCTCTACATCTTCATCAACATGTATTTTCCATTTCTTAAAAAAATTAAAATTTTAAAATAAATTACTGGATGTGAAGTTTGTGGTTGTGGTTTGATTTTCATTTCTCTAATGGTTAGTGATGTTGAGCATTTTTTCAAGTGCTTATTAGTCATTTGTGTATCTTCTTTGCAGAAATGTCTATTCAAGTCTTTGCCCAGTTTTTAAGTTCATTGTCTATTTATTGTAGGAGTTCTTTCTATATTCTGGATATTAAACCCCTGTAATATATGATTTGCAAGTATTTTCTCCTGTTCTGTGGGTTTTTCTCCCACTCCTGTGATAGCGTCCTTTGATGCACAGAAGTTTTAATTTTGGTGAAGTTCAGTTTATCTATTTTTTCTTTGATTGCCTATGCTTAGGTGTCATATCTAAGAATCATGACAAATCCAGTGTCATAAAGATTTCCCCCTGTTTTCTTCTAGGAGCCTTACAGTTTCAGGTCTTTTATTTAAGTTTTTAATCCTCTTTGGGTTAATTTTTGTATATGATGTAATGTAAGCACCTACCTTCATTCTTTCACATGTGGATAACCAGTTTTCCCAGAATGATTTGTTGAAAAGTCTGTCTTTCCTTCACTGAATGGTCTTGGAACTTTTGTCAAAAACTAGTTGACCAAATACATATATTTGGGTTTATTTCTGGACTCTTTATTCTATTCCATTGGTTTATATGTGTCCTTATGTGAGAGCCACACCATTTTGATAAATGTAGCTTTGTAGTAAGTTTTGAAATCAAGAAGTGTGAGTCCAGCCTTGTTCTTCTTTATCAAGAATATCTTAGCTGTTCAGGCTCCCATGAGATTCCACATGAATTTTAAGATAGCTTTTTCTATTCCTATCGAAACCAAACAAATAAAAAAACCAAACTGAGATTTTTAACAGGGATTGCATTGAATTATATGAAAACTATAATAGATCATTTTGGGTGGTATTGTGATCTTAACAATATTAAGTCTTCCAATCCATTAACACTGGATGGTTTTCTATTTTTAGTGTTTTTTTAAAAAATTCTTTTAGCAATGCTTTTGTAGTTTAAGTATACAAGTCATTTGCTTCCTTTGTTATATTTATTCCTAAGTATTTTTTTATACTATTGTAAACGAGATTTTTATTTTCATTTCCTTTCTAGATTGTTCATTGTTAGTGTATAGAAATGAAACTGATTATTATGTGTTGATTTTGTATCTTGCAACTTTGATGAATTCATTTATTAGCTCTAATAGATTTGTATGTGCGTGTGTATCTACATATAAGATCATGTCATCTATGAACAGAGGTAATTTTATTTCTTTGTTTCCAATTTGAATGTGTTTTATTCCTTTTTCTTGCCTAATTTCTCTGACTAGAACTTCCAATACTACTGTTGAATAGAAGTGGTGAAAGCAGGCATCCTTGTTTTTGTTTATAGGTTTTGACTTCTCAATAATGTTGTTAATGAACATTCATGTTCAAATCTTTATATTGACATATATTTCATTTCTCTTGGGAGATACCTAAGAGTTGGATTGATGGGTCTCATGGGAATTGTATGTTTAATTTCATAAGATATTGTCATATGTGTTCTAAAATGGCTGTATCATTTTTCATTCTCACCAGCAAGGGTTTTTTTCTTTTGAGAGTTCATGTGATTTTAATTTGCATTTCCCTGATGACTAGTGATTCTGAGCATTTTTTTGGTGTGCTACTTGTTAAATTTTAAAACAAACTCTGGGATGGATATGAAATTAGGCACTTTTTTGGTCAACATACTTTACTGTGAGCTTTCCAACGGGATAGGTTTCTTAGATCATGTTTTAGTAGCAAGAGTGAAGAATGGCTGAGAGCAAATTGTCTTTCTGTATCCTATTCTTTCTTCAAGGCTCCCCCTCTTTTTTTGTTTTCCTCAGTGGCTTTTCACACAAAAGTGAGCTTTTGGGAATGCATCTTAACAATCATTCATTTCTTATTGTAACTTTAGGTCTAGGTGTTACCTCTTCCAAAATTATACTAAGTCCTACATATAATCATAGAATGAAACACTATGTCTTTTGTTAAAGAAGTTGAAATGGAGAGAGGACAGAATCGTTTTGGTGAAATGAAAGATATGATGAGGGAAAACAGTATTTTGAAGGAAGGAGAGCAGGAGTAGAACATTTACTGAAGGACTGTTGAGGACCAGGTTCTGTCACAATTTTGGAGATTCAAAGGTGAGCTGCAGGTTTTTAGCTCAGGTGGTTGGGAAAATAATAAAGTTGACAGAATTAAGACTAGGTGAAGAGAAATAAATGTGAGAAGATGACAGAATGTTTTTTAGATTTTTTGAAAGTTAAGCAGTGAGTGTTTGCTGGCTCAAAAGATGGAAATTCTTGAAAGAGTTCAGGCCTAGATGTAATATGGGAGGCTTTTCACAAAGAGCTCTGGGAGGAAGTCATAAGCACAGGTCAGATCTAGTAGGAAGAAACGGTAAAAAGAATGGGTTTTTAGAACTTGGCAGGCATGTGTTTCAATCTCTGTTCACTATTTACTACATACGAAATCTTAAGCAAGTTGGGTAATCTTTCTGAGATTCATTTTTTTTTTTTTCTGTAAGGTGAAGCTAGTAACACCCACTTGATAGGGCTGATGTATAAAATAAATTATAATGTACATATAACCTTAACACATTGACTACCACATATTATGCTCTGTGTTATGCAATTAGAAATATCTCCAAGGCAGAGAGATAAGGACTGAGTAGGACTGAGAATTTTAAGACAGAAGTTATAGTCAACAGTTCCTAGGTAAGAATTAGCAATCTCTGATAGAACACTAAAGAGAAAATAATAAAAATTAGAATAGTCCCTTTTTTAAAGTTGTAACTATTTCAGATACATTATGTAAATCAGGCCATATTGCTCCAGGTTCAGTTGTATTTGGGTTGTGGTGGAGAAACGGAGGCAGAAAGTGAAATGAAAGACTGGGAAGAATTGGAATATTTTACTTGGAGAGGAATTATGGTCCATTGTTTTCTAAAACTCCAAACAACTAACATAGTAGTGAGAATGCCTAGAAGGCTCTAATCATGTTTGTCTAAACTAAAAGAAAAATATACCTGTTATGATTATGTGGATTATAACAGATTTTTTTTTTCCTTAACAGATTTTTAAGACTCAAGACACTCTCTGTTTATCAAGCCTTTGCATCACTGTTTCTTCATCTGAGAACATTCTTCCCCAAATATCATGCTAGTTAATTCCTTCATTGCATTAAGCTCAAATTTCAATTCCTCAAATTGGACTTCTCTGAACACCCTCTGAGATAACCACTCATGCCCTACTACTTTTCAGGGACTGACATTAACATTCTTCATAGCATTTATCATCATCTGACATGCACTTATTTATTTACTGACTAATTTATTGTCTATAACCTCTTCCTCAACTAAAATGCAAGCTCCAAGATAGCACAATTTTTGTTTAATTCACTGCTGTGTGTCTAGTGCCTATAACAGTATCTAGTGCATTGGCAGTTAATAAGTGAGAACACAGAGATGAATGAATGAACTGAATTTTTGTCTCTCCCAATAGCTGAAGCAGAAAGTGTTATTTTTTTCCTCTCTCATAATTGCTACTGATCCACTAAAAAAAGAAACTTTGTATTATTTTGGAATAGATTTAGATTTATAAAAATAGGTACAAAGACAGTACAGAGAATTCCTTCATAACCTCTTCACCCAGTTTTCTCTGTTGTTAACATACTACATTACCATGATATATTTGTCAAAATAAAATGCCACCATTGATACATTGCTGTTAACTAAGTTCCAGACTTTATTTGGATTTCACCAGCTTTCCCATTCATGACCACTTTCTGTACCAGGAGGCAATCCTGGGTGTTACATTGCATTTAGTCACAACATCTCCTTAGCTGGCTCTGGTCTATGACAGTTCCTTAGTCTTTCCTTCCTTTTCATGACCTTGACAGTTTTGGTGCTGATCCATTTTTGAGAGTTAAAGTTTTTTTTTTGTTTTGTTTTTTTTTTGTGGTATGCGGGCCTCCTTCTGCTGCGGCCTTTCCCGTTGCGGAGGACAGGCTCCGGACGCGCAGGCTCAGCGGCCATGGCTCACGGGCCCAGCCGCCCCGCGGCACGTGGGATCCTCCCAGACCGGGGCGCGAACCCAGTTCCCCTGCATCGGCAGGCGGACGCGCAATCGCTGCGCCACCAGGGAAGCCCGAGAGTTAAAGTTTTGACAGAACTTCTACTCTCCATCAAGATATCTCTCCCTTGCCTCTATCAATATTCTCTAAAATTTGCTAATTTTTAGTGAAAGTTTGGGCTCCTGCAATGGATAGCCTATGTTGGTCTGTCTTGTGCAGCCTTATTTCACATATTGTGAGCGTTCTATAAAGAAGCTTGTGCTCAAATTGAAAATTTAACCAGAAAATGTCAGGAAAGAAAAAATATTTTGTAGAATAGTAGATTGTTTCTTTCTGTATTAGTGAGAATGTTTTGTCTGATATTTGCAAAAAATAGCTTGCCTCCTTTCAAGTCCTCTTTAATCAATGCTTCTTTTCACCCTTCCTGTAAAGGGGATACATTTCTCAAGGAATAGTATGAGGTTTAAAATTAAGGTAGTTTTTCTCTAACCTGTGAAAAAAAATTTTTGATTTTATAAAATTTTACCTGACAGGCCAAGAAAAAGAAGAGTGTGTTTTTCATCACATGTATGAACGTAGTAGACATAATGCATCAATTAATTTATAGACTTCTGAAAGACATTGTTAAAAAAATAAATAAATAAGCAATAGACAGGGTGAAAATATTCACAAGACACATGGCGGACAAAATTCTTATATCCAGACTATATAAAGAACTCCTATAGCTCAGTTCTAAAAAGACAAACAACCTTTTGAAAAATTGGGCAAAAGATCTGAATTAACATCTCACAGAGGAAGATACACTAAATACATGAAAAAGTTCTCAACATCTAGTCATAATGGAAATGCAAATCAAAACCACATTAAGCATAATCATACTAGCTTTATTCAGAATAATCTCAAACCAGAAACAACCCAGAATATAATTAAGCAAATTGTGGTATATTTACATAATGAAATACAACTCACCAATAAAAAATAATGAACTATTGATGCATACAATTGTATTTCCTGAGTGAAAGAATCTGGACACAAAAGAAACATACAGTATGAGTCCATTTATATGAATTTCTAGAACTTAAACTATTCTAGAAACCAATCTATGGTGAAAAAATCTTAATAATGATCACCTCTAGGAGGAAGATGGTGGGAGGATTGACTGGGAAGGACACAAGGGAACTTTCTGGGAGGATGGCCATTTTTAAAAATTGGGTTATTTGTTCAATCTGTGAATTTTAATCATTTCAACAAAAAGGAATCTTTAGTCACCAGGATCTGAAAGATGTATGTTCAGTTATCCTTTCACCATGAGGATTGAAAAGTACTGTAAAAGGTCATGTAAAAGCAATCTTTAGAATAAACCACAGCTTGACGCCATCCAAACTGAGCCATGTATGCTGAGATTGTGTCTGCAATTTGTGCCTGACTATGCTCATAATTCATAATCAATTTAATAGTTGTTCTTTTGAAAACAAAACCAAAAACAATACAAATTGTATATTTAGGTTATAAGTCACATCCAGCATCAAATTTGAAGAAAAAAAGTGCATCTTAAATTTGAGGAAACACAAGGTTTTCTCACATAATGGCTATAGTATTTAAAGCTCAACAGGCAGATGTGAAAAAATACCTTCATTATTACATGTTTAGATAAGGAGGCTGTATTAGTCAGCTAGGGCTGATATAACAAAATACCATTCACTGGGTAGCTTATTTATTTATTTAAAAAATATTTTTCCAGATCTCTACATTTTATTGCAGGCAAAGTATTCGCCAATAAATTCAAAGAGCTTGCAAAAAAATAAACTAGTGACAACAGGTAATATATCTGAGACATCACTGCATAATCAGTAAATGCCAGTCATTATCAAGAAGTCTGAAAACCAGCATCAGCTTGCCCATTTATTTTTACATCTTTATTGAAGTATAATTGCTTTACAATGGTGTGTTAGTTTCTGCTGTATAACAAAGTCAATCAGCTCTACATATACATACATCCCCATACCTCCTCCCTCTTGGGTCTCCCTCCCACCCTTCCTATGCCACCCCTCTAGGTGGACACAAAGCACCAAGTTGATCTCCCTATGCTATACAGCTGTTTGCCACTAGCTATCTATTTTACATTTTGTACTGTATATATGCCACTCTCTCACTTTGTCACAGCTTACCCTTCCCATGCCCTGTGTCAAGTCCATTCTCTATGTCTGCACCTTTATTCCTGTCCTGCCCCTGGGTTCATCAGAAACTTTTTTTTTTAATTCCATTTATATGTGTTAGCATAAAGTATTTGTTTTACTCTTTTTGACTTACTTCACTCTGTATGACAGATTCTAGGTCCATCCACCTCACTACAAATAACTCAATTTCGTTTCTTTTTATGGCTGAGTAATATTCCATAGTATATATGTGCCACATCTTCTTTATCCATTCATCTGTAGATGGACACTTAGGTTGCTTCCATGTCCTGGCTATTGTAAACAGGGCTGCAATGAACATTGGGATGCATGTGTCTTTTTGAATTATGGTTTTCTCAGGGTATATGCCCAGTAGTGGGATTGCTGGATCTTATGGTAGTTATATTTTTAGATTTTTAAGGAACATTCGTACTGTTCTCCATAGTGACTGTATCAATTTACATTCCCACTAACAGTGCAAGAGGGTTCCCTTTTCTCCACACCCTCTCCAGCATTTATTGTTTGTAGATTTTTGATGATGCCCATTCTAACTGGTGTGAGGTGATACCTCATTGTAGTTTTGATTTGCATTTCTCTATTGATTAGTGATGTTGAGCATCCTTTCACGAATTTGTTGGCAATCTGTATATCTTCTTTGGAGAAATGTCTAGGTCTTCTGCACATTTTTGGATTGCGTTGTTTGTTTTATCAATGTTGAGCTTCATGGGCTGCTTGTCTATTTTGGAGGTTAATCCTTTGTCAGTTGCTTCATTTGCAAATATATTCTCCCATTCTGAGGCTTGTTTTTTTGTCTTATTTATGGTTTCCTTAGCTATGCAAAAGTTTTTACGTTTCATTAGGTCCCATTTGTTTATTTTTGTTTTTATTTCCATTTCTCTAGGAGGTGGGTCAAACAGGATCTTGCTGTGATTTATGTCATAGAGTGTTCTGCCTATGTTTTCCTCTAAGAGTTTTATAGTGTCTGGACTTACATGTAGGTCTTTAATCCATTTTGAGTTTATTTTTGTGTATGATGTTAGGGAGTGTTCTAAGTTCATACTTTTACATATGGTGTTATGGAGTGTTCTAATTTCATTCTTTAACATGTAGCTGTCAAGTTTCCCCAGCACCACTTATCAAAGTGGCTGTCTTTTCTCCATTATATATTCTTGCCTCCTTTATCAAAGATAAGGTGACCATATGTGTGTGGGTTTATCACTGGGCTTTTTATCCTGTTCCATTGATCTATATTTCTGTTTTTGTGCCACTACCATACTGTCTTGATTAATGTAGCTTTGTAGTATTGTCTGAAGTCAGGGAGCCTGATCCCTCCAGCTCTATTTTCCTGTCTCAACACTGCTTTGGCTATTTGGAGTCGTTTTTGTTTCCACACAAATTGTGAAAATTTTTGTTCTAGTTCTGTGAACAATGCCATTGGTAGTTTAATAGGGATTGCATTGAATCTGTAGATTGCTTTGGGTAGTAGAGTCATTTTCACAATGTTGATTTTTCCAATCCAAGAACATGACATATCTCTCCAACTGTTTGTATCATCTTTAATTTCTTTCATCAGTGTCATAGTTTTCTGCATACACGGCTTTTGTCTCCTTAGGTAGGTTTATTCCTAGAAATTTTATTCTTTATGTTGCAATGGTAAATGGGAGTGTCTCCTTAATTTCCCTTTCAGATTATTCATCATTAGTGTATAGGAATGCAAGAGATTTCTGTGCATTAATTTTGTATCCTGCTACTTTACCAAATTCATTGATTAGTTCTGGTAGTTTTCTGGTAGCATCTTTGGGATTCTAAATGTATAGTATCATGTCATCAGCAAACAGTGACAGTTTTACTTCTTCTTTTCCAATTATGAATCCTTTTATTTCTTTTTCTTCTCTGATTGCTGTGGCTATAACTTCCAAAACTATGTTGAATAATAGTGGTGAGAGTGGGCAACCTTGTCTTGTTCCTGAACTTAGTAGAAATGGTTTCAGATTTGCACCATTGAGAACGATGTTGGCTGTGCGTTTGTCATATATAGCCTTTATTATGTTGAGGTAGGTTTCCTCTATGCCCACTTTCCGGAGAGTTTTTATCATAAATGGGTGTTGAATTTTGTCAAAAGCTTTCTCTGAATTTATTGAGATGATCATATGGTTTTTCTCCTTCAATTTGTTAATATCTTTTATCACTTCGATTGATTTGTGTATATTGAGGAATCCTTTCTTTCCTGGGATAAACCCCATTTGATCATGGTGTATGATCCTTTTAATGTGCTGTTGGATTCTGTTAGCTAGCATTTTGTTGAGGATTTTTGTATCTATGTTCATCAGTGATGTAAGCCTGTAGTTTTCTTTTTCTGTGACATCTTTGTCTGCTTTGGTATCAGGGTGATGGTGGCCTCATAAAATGAATTTGGGAGGGTTCCTCCCTCTGCTATCTTTTGGGAGAGTTTGAGAAGGATAGGTGTTAGCTCTTCTGTGAATGTTTTTTTTGTTTTTTTTTGTTGTTGTTGTTTTGCAGTATGTGGGCCTCTCACTGTTGTGGCCTCTCCCATTGTGGAGCACAGGCTCTGGACGCTCAGGCTCAGCTGCCATGGCTCACGGGCCCAGCTGCTCCGCGGCATGTGGGATCTTCCCAGACCGGGGCACGAACCAATGTCCCCTGCATCAGCAGGTGGACTCTCAACCACTGCATCACCAGGGAAGCCCTCTTCTGTAAATGTTTGATAGAATTCACCTGTGAAGCCATCTGTACCTAAGCTTTTGTTTGTTGGAAGTTTTTAAATCACAGTTTCAATTTCATTACTTGTAACTGGTCTGTTTATATTTTCTATTTCTTCCTGGTTCAGTCTTGGAAGGTTGTACTTTTCTAAGAATTTGTCCATTTCTTCCAGGTTGTCCATTTTATTGATTAATGGACAACCTGTAGTAATCTGTAGTTGCTTGTAGTATCTCTCATGATCCTTTGTATTTCTGCAGTCAGTTGTTACTTCTTTTCCACTACTAATTCTATTGATTTGAGTTTTCCTTTTTTTCTTGATGAATCTGGCTCATGGTTTATCACTTTTGTTTATCTTCTCAAAGAACCAGCTTTTAGTTTTATCAATCTTAGCTATATTTTCCTTCATTTCTTTTTCATTTATTTCTGATGTGGTATTTATGATTTATTTCCTGCTGCTAACTTTGGGGTTTTTTGTTTTTGTTTCTCTGACTGCTTTCGTTGTAAGGTTAGGTTGTTTATTTGAGATGTTTCTTGTTTCGTGAGGTAGGATTGTATTGCTATAAACTTCCCTCTTAGAACTGCTTCTGCTGCATCACATAGGTTTTGGGTTGTCATGTTTTCGGTTGTCATGTTTTCATTGTTATTTGCTTCTATGCATGTTTAGGTTTCCTCTTTGATTTCTTCAGTGATCTCTTGGTTATTTAGTAGTGTGTTGTTTAGCCTCCATGTGTTGGTATTTTTTACAGATTTTTTTCCTGTAATTGATATCTAATCTTATAACATTGTGGTTGGAAAAGATACTTGAAACAATTTCAATTTTTTAAAATTTACTAGGCCTTGATTGGTGACCCAAGATATGATGTATCTTGGAGAATGTTCCATGAGCACTTGAAAAGAAAGTGTATTCTGTTGTTTTCGGATGGAATGTCCTATAAATATCAATTAAATCCATCTTGTTTAATGTATCATTTAAAGCTTATGTTTCCTTATTTATTTTATTTTTGGATGATGTGTCCATTGGTGAAAGTGGGGTGTTAAAGTCCACTACTGTTATTGTGTTACTGTCAATTTCCCCTTTAATGGCTGTTAGCATTTGCCTTGTGTATTTGGTTGCTCCTATGTTGAGTGGATAAATATTTACAATTGTTATATCATCTTCTTAGATTGATCCTTTGATCATTATGTAGTGTCCTTCTGTGGTCTTGTAGTAGTCTTTATTTTAAAGTCTATTTTATGTGATAAGAGTATTGCTACTCCAGGTTTCTTTTGATTTCCATTTGCATGGAATATCATTTTCCATCCCCTCACTTTCAGTCTGTATGTGTCCTAGGTCTGAAGTAGGTCACTTGTAGACAGCATATATATGGGTCTTGTTTTTGTATCCATTCAGCCAATCTATGTCTTTTGGTTGGAGCATTTAATCCATTTACATTTAAGGTAATTATCGATATGTATGTTCCTATGACCATTTTCTTAATTGTTTTGGGTTTGTTATTGCAGGTCTTTTCCTTCTCTTGTGTTTCCTGCCTAGAGATGTTCCTTTAGCATTTGTTGTAAAGCTGGATTGGTGGTGCTGAATTCTCTTAACTTTTGCTTGTCTGTAAAGGTTTTAATCTCTTGGTCGCATATGAAGGAGACCCTTGCTGGGTAGAGTAATCTTGGTTGTAGGTTTTTCCCTTTCATTGCTTCAAATATGTCCTGCCACTCCCTTCTGGCTTGTAGAGTTTCTGCTGATAGATCAGCTGTTAACCTTATGGGGATTCCCTTGTATGTTGTTTGTTGCTTTTCCCTTGCGGCTTTTAATATTTTTTATTTATTATGTACTTTTTGATTGTTTGATTAATATGTATCTAGACATGTTTCTCCTTGGATTTATCCTGTATGGGACTCTCTGTGCTTCCTGGACTTCATTCACAATTTCCTTTCCCATATTAGGGAAGTTTTCAACTATAATTTCTACAAATATTTTCTCTGTCCCTTTTTTTTTCTCTTCTTCTTCTGAGACCCTTATAATTCGAATGTTGATGCATTTAATGTTGTCCCAGAGGTCTCTGAGACTGTCCTCAATTCTTTTCATTCTTTATTCTGCTCTGCGGTAGTTATTTCCACTATTTTACCTTCCAGGTCTCTTATCCGTTCTTCTGCCTGAGTTATTCTGCTATTGATTCCTTCTAGAGAATTTTTCATTTCATTTATTGTGTTGTTCATCATTGTTTGTTTGCTCTTTAGTTCTTCTAGGTCCTTGTTCAATGTGTCTTGTATTTTCTCCATTCTATTTCTAAGATTTTAGATCATGTTTAGTATCATTACTCTGAATTCTTTTTCAGGTAGACTGCCTAATTCCTCTTCATTTGATTGGTCTGGTAGGTTTTTACCTTGCCCCTTCTTCTGCTGTGTATTTCTCTGTCTTCTTATTTTGCTTAACTTACTGTGTTTGCAGTCTCCTTTTCACAGGCTGCAGGTTTGTAGTTCCCATTGTTTTGGTTTTGTCACCAGTGGGTAAGGTTTGTTTAGTGAGTTGTGTAGGCTTCCTGTTGGAGGGGACTGGTGCCTGTGTTCTGGTGGATGAGGCTGGATCTTGTCTTTGTGACAGTCAGGGATGCATCCAGTGGTGTGTTTTGGGGTGTCTGTGAACTTATTATGATTTTAGGTAGCCTCTCTGCTAATGGGTGGGGTTGTGTTCCTGTCTTGCCAGTTGTTTGGCATAGGGTGTCCAGCACTGGAGCTTGCTGGTCATTTAGTGCAGCTGGGCCTTAGTGTTGAGATGGAGATCTCTGGGAGAGCTATTGGCATTTGATATCATGTGGGCCTGGGAAGTCTCTGGTGGTCAAATGCCCTGAAGTCCGCTCTCCCACCTCAGAGACTCAGGCCTGGCACCCAGCCGGAGCACCAAGACCCTGTCAGCCAAACACCTGCTTTTCCATTTTTTAGGTGTTTTCTCCACTGTGCTAGTCTATCTGGGGGCCAGGCGACTTCACAGCTGCTGGTGCTGCTGGGGTCCTCTGACCATCTTACTCCTGCTCCATAAGAGGAGGTGCCCTGGTGGCCAGAGGGCTCGCTTGGGAAGCTGAGGCAGTAGAGCTGGACTGGGTAGTTTAAACAACAGAAATTTCTTTTCTAACAGTTCTAGAGGCTGGAAGTCTGGGATCAGGGTGCCAGTAAGGTTGGGTTACAGTGAGAGCTCTCTTCCTGGTTTACAGATAGTTGCATTCTAACTTTGTCCTCACATGACACAGGGATGGAGGGATGGGGGCGTGGGGGTGGTGAGAGAGAGCAGCTCTAGTAACTCTCTTTTTTCAAAAATTTAATTTTATTTAATTTTTATACAGCAGGTTCTTATTAGTCACCATTTTATACAGATCAGTGTATACATGTCAATTGCAATCGCCCAATTCATCACCCCCCCCCCCCACACGCTCCCTGCTTTCCCTGCTTGGTGTCCATATGTTTGTTCTCTACATCTGTGTCCCAATTTCTGCCCTGCAAACCAGTTCATCTGTACCATTTTTCTAGGTTCCA
>NC_041217.1:55823566-55828330 GCF_002837175.3 Physeter macrocephalus
CCCGCTGCTTTCCCCCCCTTGGTGTCCATACGTTTGTTCTCTAAATCTTTGTCTCACATTCTGCCCTGCAAACTGGTTCATCTGTATTATTTTTCTAGGTCCACATATATGCATTAATATATGATATTTGTTTTTCTCTTTCTGACTTATTTAACACTGTATGACAGTCTCTAGATCCATCCATGTCTCTACAAATGATCTAATTTCGTTCCCCTTTATCGCTGAGTAATATACCAATGTATATATATACCACATCTTCCTTATCCATTCATCTGTCGATGGGCATTTAGGTTGCTTCCCTGACCTGTTTATTGTAAATAGTGCTGCAATGAACATTGGTGTGCATGTGTCTTTTTGAATTATGGTTTCCTCTGGGTATATGCCCATTAGTGGGATTTCTGGGTCATATGGTAGTTCTATTTTTAGCTTTTTAAGGAACCTCCATATTGTTCTCCATAGTGGCTGTATCAATTTACATTCCTACCAACAGTGCAAAAGTGTCCCCTTTCCTCCACACTCTCTCCAGCATTTGTTGTTTGTAGATTTTCTGATGATGCCCATTCTAACTGGTGTGAGGTGATACCTCATTGTACTTTTGATTTGCATTTCTCTAGTAATTAGTGATGTTGAGCAACTTTTCATGTGCTTCTTAGCCATCTGTATGTCTCCTTTGGAGAAATGTCTATTTAGGTCTTCTGCCCATTCTTGGATTGGGTTGTAGTTTGTTTAATATTGAGCTGCATGAGCTATTTATATATTTTGGAGATTAATCCTTTGTTGATTCGTTTGCAAATATTTTCTCCCATTCTGAGGGTTGTCTTTTCAACTTGTTTATGGTTTCCTTTGTGGTGCAAAAGCTTTGAAGTTTCATTAGGTCCCATTTGTTTATTTTTGGTTTTATTTTCATTTCTCTAGGTGGTGGATCAAAAAAAGATCTTGCTGTGATTTATGTCAAAGTATGTTCTTCCTACGTTTGCCTCTAATAGTTTTATAGTGTCTCGCCTTACATTTAGGTCCCTAATCCATTTTGAGTTTATTTTTGTGTATGGTATTAAGGAATGTTCTAATTTCATTCCTTTACATGTAGCTGTTCCGTTTTCCCAGCACCACTTATTGAAGAGACTATCTTTCCTTCATTGTATATCATTGCCTCCTTTGTCATGGATTAGTTGACCATAGGTGTGTGGGTTTATCTCTGCGCTTTCTATCTTGTTCCATGGATCTATGTTTCTGTTTTTGTGCCAGTACCATATTGCCTTGATTCCTGTAGCTTTGTAGTATAGTCTGAAGTCAGGGAGTCTGATTCCTCCAGCTCCGTTTTTTTCCCTCAAGACTGCTTCCGCTATTGGGGGTCTTTTGTGTCACCATACAAATTTTAACATTTTTTGTTCTACTTCCATAAATGATGCCCCTGGTAGTTTGATAGGGATTGCATTGAATCTGTAGATTGTTTTGGGTAGTATAGTCATTTTCACAATATTGATTCTTCCAATCCAAGAACATGGTATCTCTCCATCTGTTGGTATCACCTTTCATTTCTTTCATCAGTGTGTTATAGTTTTCTGCATAGAGGTCTTTTGTCTCCCTAGGTCGGTTTATTCCTCGGTATTTTATTCTTTTTGTTGCAATGGTAAATGGGAGTTTTTCTTTAATTTCTCTTTCATATTTTTCATCATTAGTGTATAGAAATGCAAGAGATTTCTGTGCATTTATTTTGTATCCTGCAACCTTACAAAATTCATTGATTAGCTCTAGTAGTTTTCTGGTGGCATCTTTAGGATTCTCTATATATAGTATGATGTCATCTGCAAACAGTGACATATTTACTTCTTCTTTTCCAATTTGTATTCCTTTTATTTATTTTTCTTCTCTGATTGCTGTGGCTAGGACTTCCAAAACTATATTGAATAACAGTGGTGAGATTGGACATCCTTTTCTTGTTCCTGATCTTAGAGGAAATGCTTTCACTTTTTCACCATTAAGAAGGATGTTTAAGTGTGCCACGTAAAGGAGCTCCAGAGATGGGCGCGAGCCGTGGCTGTTGGCGCGGACACCAGAGGTGGGTGTGGGATGCTAGATCTGCTGCTGCTGCCACCAAGAGGCCTGTGTGCGAGCACAGGTCACCCTCCACACCTCCCCTCTCGGGAGCCTGTGTAGCCTGTCACTGCCAGGGTCCCGGGATCAAGGGACAGCTTCCAAGGGAGAACATGCGGTGCGCCTCGGGCTGGTGCAGCATCATGCCAGCCTTTGCCGCCATGGGCTCGCCCCACATCTGTGTCCTCCCTCCCCCTGTCCTGAGCCAGAGCCACCGAATCAGCTTCTCCTTTAACCCCGTCCTGTCTGAGAAAAGAGCAGACGCCCTCGGACGACCTACATGCAGAGATGGGGCCAAGTCCAAAGCTGAATCCCAGGAGCTGTGTGAACAAAGAGGAGAGGGGGAGGTCTCTCCCAGCAGCCTCAGAAGCAGCGGATTAAATCTCCACAATCAACTTGAAGTGCCCTGCATCTGTGGAATACCTGAATAGAGAGCGAATCATCCCAAGTTGAGAAGGTGGACTTTGGGAGCAAGATATATTATTATTTTCCCCTTTTTCTCTTTTTGTGAGTGTGTATGTGTGTGCTGCTGTGTGAGATTTTATCTGTATAGCTTTGCTTTCATCATTCGTCCTAGGGTTCTGACTGAACTGTTTTTTTTTCTTTTTAAAATTATTCTTCTTAATAATTATTTTTTATTTTAATAACTTTATTTTATCCTACTTTATTTTCTCTTCTTTCTTTCTTCTTTCTTTCTGCCTTGCTTCCCTCCTTTCTTCCTGTCTTCCTCCCTTCCTTCCCCTTTCCTTCTTCCCTTCCTTCCTTCTTCCCTTTCTTCCACCCTTCCTTCTTTCCTCCCTTCCTTCCTTCCTTTCTTCCTTTCCTTTCTATTTTTTCTCCCTTTTATTCAGAGCTGTGTGGATTAAAGGCTCTTGGTGCTCCAGCCAGGCATCAGGGCTGTGTCTCTGAGGTGGAAGAACCAATTTCAGGACACTGGTCCACAAGAGACCTCCCAGCTCCATGTAATATCAAATGGCAAAAATCTCCGAGAGATCTCCATCTCAACAGCAAGACCCAGCTTCACTCAACGACCAGCAAGCTACAGTGCTGGACACCCTATGCCCAACAACTAGCAAAACAGGACTACAGCCCCATCCATTAGCAGAGAGGTTGCCTAAAATCATAATAAGGCTACTGAAACCCCAGTGCTGGACACCCTATGCACAACAACTAGCAAAACAGGACTACAGCCCCATCCATTAGCAGAGAGGTTGCCTAAAATCATAATAAGGCTACTGAAACCCCAAAACACACCACAAGATGTAAACCTGCCCACCAGAAAGACAAGATCCAGCCTCATCCACCAGAACACAGGCACTAGTCCCCCCAACCAGGAAACCTACTAACCCACTGATCCAACCTTAGCCACTGGGGACAGGCATGAAAAACAACGGGAACTACGAACCTGCAGCCTGCAAAAAGGAGACTCCAAACACAGTAAGCAAAATGAGAAGATAGAAAAACACACAGCAGATGAAGGAAACACACTAAGACACATATTAATCAAACTATCAAAAATTAAATACAAAGAAAACATATTAAAAGCGGCAATGGAAAAACAACAAATAACACACAAGGGAATACCCATAAGGTTAACAACTATCTTTCAGCAGAAATTCTGCAAGGCAGAACGGAGTGGCAGGACATATTTAAAGTGATGAAGGAAAAAAACCTACAACCAAGATTATTCTACCCAGCAAGGATCTCATTCAGATTTGGTGGAGAAATTAAAAGCTTTACACACAAGCAAAAGCTGAGTGAGTTCAGCAACATCAAACCAGCTTTACAACAAATGCTAAAGGAACTTCACTAAGCAGGAAACACAAGAGAAGGAAAAGACGTACAAGAACAAACCCGAAACAATTAATTCAATGGTAATGGGAACATACATATCGATAATTACCTTAAATGTAAATGAAGTAAAAGCTCCAACCAAAGGACATAGATTGGCTGAATGGATACAAAAACAAGACCCATATATATGCTGTCTACAAGAGACCCACTTCAGACCTAGGCACACATACAGACTGAAAGTGAGGGGATGGATAAAGATATTCCATACAAATGGAAATCAGAAGAAAGCTGGAGTAGCAATTGTCATATCAGACAAAATAAACTTTAAAATAAAAACTATTACAAGAGACAAAGAAGGACACTACATAATGATCAAGGGATCGATCCATGAAGAAGATATAACAATTGTAAATATTTATGCACCCAACATAGGAGCACCTCAATACATAAGGCAAATACTAACAGCCATAAAAGGGGAAATCGACAGTAACACAATCATAGTAGGGGACTTTAACACCCCACTTTCACCAATGAACAGATCATCCAAAATGAAAATAAATAAGGAAACACAAGTTTTAAATTAAACAAGATGGACTTAATTGACATTTATAGGACATTCCATCCAAAACCAAGAGAATACACATTTTTCTCAAGTGCTCATGGAACATTCTCCAGGATAGATCATATCTTGGGTCACAAATCTAGCCTTGGTAAATTTAAGAAAATTGAAATCGTATCAAACATCTTTTCCGACCACAACGCTTTTCCGACCACAATGCTATGAGATTAGATATCAATTACAGGAAAAGATCTGTAAAAAATACAAACACATGGAGGCTAAACAATACACTACTTAATAATGAAGTGATCACTGAA
>NC_041217.1:55829591-55868506 GCF_002837175.3 Physeter macrocephalus
TCACTGTTTGCAGATGACATGATACTATACATAGAGAATCCTAAGGAGGCTACCAGAAAACTACTAGAGCTAATCAATGAATTTGGTAAAGTAGAAAGATACAAAATTAATGCACAGAAATCTCTGGCATTCTTATACACTAATGATGAAAAATCTGAGAGAGAAATTAAGAAAACACTCCCATTTACAATTGCAACAAAAAGAATAAAATACCTAGGAATAAACCTATGTACGGAGACAAAAGACCTGTATGCAGAAAACTGTAAGACACTGATTAAAGAAATTAAAGATGATACCAACAGTTGGAAAGATATACCATGTTCTTGGAATGGAAGATTCAATATTGTGAAAATGACTATACTACCCAAAGCAATCTACAGATTCAATGCAATCCCTATCAAATTACCTATGGTATTTTTTACAGAACTAGAACAAAAAAATCTTAAAATTTTTATGGAGACACAAAAGATACCGAATAGCCAATGCAGTTTTGAGGGAAAGAAACGGAGCTGGAGGAATCAGACTCCCTGACTTCAGATTATACTACAAAGCTACAGGAATCAAGGCAATATGGTACTGGCACCAAAACAGAAACATAGATCCATGGAACAAGATAGAAAGCCCAGAGATTAACCCACGCACATATGGTCAACTAATCTATGACAAAGGAGGCTAGGATATACAATGGAGAAAAGACAGTCTCTTCAATAAGTGGTCCTGGAAAAACGGGACAGCTACATGTAAAAGAATGAAATTAGAGCACTCCTTAACACCATACACAAAAATAAACTCAAAATGGATTCGAGACCTAAATATAAGACCAGACACTATAAAACTCTTAGAGGAAAACACATGAAGAACACTTGTTGATATAAATCACGGCAATATCTTTTCTGATCCTCCTGCTAGAAAAATGGAAATAAAACAAAAATCAACAAATGAGACCTAATGAAACTTCAAAGCTTTTGCACAGCAAAGGAAACCATAAACAAGACAAAAAGACAACCCTCAGAATGGGAGAAAATATTTGCAAGCGAATCAACAGACAAAGGATTATTCTCCAAAATATATAAACAGCTCATGCAGTGCAATATTAAATAAACAAAGAACCCAATCCAAAAATGGGCAGAAGACCTAAATAGACATTTCTCCAAAGAAGACATACAGATGGCCAAGAAGCACATGACAAGCTGGTCAACATCACTAATTATTAGAGAAATGCAAAACAAAAGTACTATGAGGTATCACCCTACACCAGTTAGAATGGGCATCGTCAGAAAATCTACAAACAGGAAATGCTGGAGAAGGTGTGGAGAAAAGGGAACCCTCTTGCCCTGTTGGTGGGAATGTAAATTGATACAGCCACTATGGAGGTTCCTTAAAAAACTAAAAATAGAACTACCATACAACCCAGCAATCCCACTAATGGGCATATACCCAGAGAAAACCATAATTCAAAAAGACACATGCACCCCAATGTTCATTGCAGCACTATTTACAATAGCCAGTTCATGGAAGCAACCTAAATGCCCATCGACAGACGATTGGATAAAGAAGATGTCACATATATACAATTGAGTATTACTCAGCCATAAAAAGGAACGAAATTAGGTCATTTGTAGAGACCTGGATGGATCTAGAGACTGTCATACAGAGTGAAGTAAGTCAGAAATTGAAAAGCAAATATTGTATATTAACACATATATGTGGATCCTAGAAAAATGGTACAGGTGAACCGATTTGTAGGGCAGAAATTGCGACACAGATGTAGAGAACAAACGTATGGATACCAAGGTGGGAAAGTGTTGGGTGGTGGTGGTGGTGGTGTGATGAATTGGGAGATTGGGATTGACATGTATACACTGTTGTGTATAAAATGGGTGACTAATAAGAACCTGATGTATAAAAAAAAATAAAATTCAAAAAAAAAAAAGAACTTAAACATAATACTAAAGAAAACCACCAAAATGCAAGGGAAGATAGAAAAAAAAGAAAGGAACAGAGAAGATCCACAAAAACAGAAAACGATTTAAAAAATGACAATAAGTACACACCTATCAATAATTACTTTACATGTAAATTAACTAAATTCATCCATCAAAAGACATAGAGTGGCTAAATGGATTTTTAAAAAATTAGCCATCTATATGCTGTCTACAAGAGATGCATTTCAGAAGTAAGGACACACACAGACTGGAAGTGAAGGGATAGTAAAAGTTACTCCATGCAAATGGAATGAAAAGAAAGCTGGAGTAGCTATACTAATGTCAGACAAAATAGACTTTAAAGCAAAGCCTGAAATAAAAGAAAAAGAAGGACATTTCATAATGATAAAAATGATATAATATATATAAATGTATATGCATCCAACATAGCAGAACCAAAATATAAAGCAAATATTAATGGACTTAGAGGGAGAAATTGAAAGTAATACAATAATAGTAAGGGATTTTAACACCCCATTTACATCAAAGGATAGATCATCCAGACAAAAAATCAATAAGGAAACAGTGAAA
The DNA here is from genome assembly GCF_002837175.3 of Physeter macrocephalus. Lineage (NCBI taxonomy): Eukaryota > Metazoa > Chordata > Mammalia > Artiodactyla > Physeteridae > Physeter > Physeter macrocephalus. The sequence continues at coordinate 55,832,108 of NC_041217.1, forward strand.
TTAAACAATACACTAGGGTCAGATAAACTTAATAAATATATATAGAACATTCCATCCAAATGTAGCAGAATACACATTTTTCTCAAATGCAGATGAAACATTCTCCAGGATAGATTACATGTTAGGTCACAAAACAAGTCTCAATAAATTCAAGAAGATTGAAATTATATCAAGCATCTTTTCTGACCACAAATGTATGAAACAAGGAATCAATCACAAGAAATAAATGGGAAAAAGTACAAAAAGGTGGAGAACAAACAACATGCTACTGAGTATCCAATGGATCACTGAAGAAATAAAAGTAAAAATAAAAAAAATACTTAGAGAAAATGAAAACAGAAATATGATATACGAAGGTCCATGGGATGAAGCAAAAATGGTTCTAGGAAGGAAGGTCATAGTAGTACAGACATACCTCAGAAAACAAGAAAAATCCCAAATAAACAATCTAACTTAACACTAAAGGAACCAGAAAAAGAAAAAACGAAGTGCAAAATTCCTAGAAGGAAAGTAGTAATAAAGATCAGAATGGAAATATATGAACAAGAGACTAAAAAAATTAGAAAAAATAAATGAAACTAAAACCTGGTTCTTTGAAAAGATAAATAAAATCAAAAGCAATTAGCAAGACTAACCAAGAAAAAAGACAAAGGGCTCAAATAATTAAAATCAGAAATTAAAGAGGAGAAATTACAACTGATACCACAGAAAAACAAAGGATCATAAAAGACTACTATGAACACCACCAAATTGGATAACCTAGAAGAAATAGGTAAATTTCTAAGAAACATAAAGTCTTCCAGACTTACTCATGAAGAAATAGAAAATGTTAATAAAGAGATTGAAACTGTAATCAAAAAGCTCCCAACAAACAAAAGCCCAGGTCCAGACAGCTTTATTGGTAACCTCTACAAAACATTCAAAGATTTATTACCTATACTTCTCAAATTCTTCCAAAAAATTGAAGAAGAGGAAAACCTTCCAAATACATTTTATAAAGCCAGCATTACTCTGATACCAAAACCAGACAAGGACACCACAAAAACAGAAAATTACAGGCCAGTATCCCTGATGAACACAGATGCAAAAAATCCTCGACAAAATACTAGCAAACCTAATCCAACAACACATTAAAAAGATAATACACCATGATTGACTGAGATTTATTCTGGGGATGCAAGGATGATTCAACTTCCACAAATCAATCAATGTGATACATCACATAATAAAATGAATGGTAAAAATCACATGATCTTCTCAATAGATGCAGAAAAATCATTTGACAAAATTCAACATCCATTTATGATAAAAACTCTAAACAAAGTGGCTATAGAAAGAATGTATCTCAACATAATAAAGGCCATATATGACAAACCCACAGCTAATATCATAGTGGTGAAAAGCTGAAAGCTTTTCCTCTAAGATCAGAAATAAGACAAGGCCCACTCTTGACACTTTTACTCAACACAGTATTGGCAGTCCTAGTCACAGAAATTAGGTAAGAAAAAGCAATAAAAGGCATCCAAATCAGACAGAAAGAAGTAAAACTGTCAGTTTTACTGTGACAGGGTCACAGTGCATATGACATGTTACTATATATAGAAAACCCCAACGACTCCACCAAAAGACTGTTAGGGGACTTCCCTGGTGGCGCAGTGGTTGAGAGTCCACCTGCCGATGCAGGAGACACAGGTTCGTGCCCTGGTCCGGGAAGATCCCATATGCCATGGAGCGGCTGGGCCTGTGAGCCATGGCCACTGAGCCTGAGCGTCTGGAGCCTGTGGTCCACAACGGGAGAGGCCACAACAGTGAGAGGCCCGCGCACTGCAAAAAAAAAAAAAAAAAAAAAAACAAAAAAGACTGTTAGGACTAATAAATGAATCAATAAAATTGCAGTATAGAAAATCAATATACAGATATCTGTGGCATTTCTGTACACTAATAACAAACTCTCCCAAAGAGAAATAAAGAAAACAATCCCATTTATAATTGCATCAAAACAGAATAGAATTCCTAGGAATAAATTTAACCAAGGAAGTAAAAGACCCATGCACTGAAAACTAACAGACACTGACAAAAGAACTTGAAGAAGATACAGAAAATGGAAAGCTATTCCATGCTCATGGATTAGAAGAATTAATATTGTTAAAATGTCCATACTACCCAAAGCAATCAACAAATTCAATGCAATCCCTATTAAAATACCAATGGCATTTTTCACAGAACTAGAACAAAAAATTCTAAAATTTGTATGGAAACACAAGAGATCCCAAATAACCAAAACAATCTTGAGAAAGAAGAACAGAGCTGGAGGTATCATGCTTCCTAATTTCAAACTATACTACAAAACTATAGTAATAAAAACAGTATGGTATTGGCAAAAAACAGATACATAGATCAATGAAACAGAATAGAGATCTCAGAAATACACCCACACATATATGGACAGTTAATCTACAACACAGGTAAAAAAAAATTCAATGGATAAAGGACAGTAAGTGGTGCTGGGAAAATGACAGCAACATGCAAAAGAATGAATCTAGACTACTATCTTACACCATACACAAAAATTAACTCAAAATGGATGAAAGACTTGAATGTAAGATCTTAAACCATAAAGCTTCTAGAAGAAAACATAGGGAGTAACCTCACTGACATTGGTCTTAGCAATGTTTTTATGGATCTGATTCCAAAAGCAAGAATAACAATGCAAAAATAAACAAATGAAGCTACATCAAACTAAAAAGCTTCTGGACAGCAAAGGAAACCATCAACAAAATGAAAGACAGCCTACTGAATGGGAGAAGACATTTGCAAATGATATATCTGCTAAGGGGTTGATATACAAAATATACAAAGAACTCATACAACTCAACATTAAAAAAAACCAATTAAAAATGGGCAAATGATCTGAATAGACATTTTTTCCAAAGATGGCACATGAAAAGATGCTCAATATCACTAATTATCAGGGAAATATAGATCAAAACCACAATAAGATATCACCTCACACTTGTTAGAATGGCTATTATTGAAAAGACAAGGAATGACAAATGTTAGAGAGGATGTGGAGAAAAGGGAGCCCTCATACACTGTTGGTAGGATATACACTCTTTCCGAAGCCACTGTGGAAAACAGAATGGAGTTTCCTCAAAAAATTAAGAATAGGTACTTCCCTGGCAGTCCAGTGGTTGAGACTTCGCCTTCCAGTGCAGGGGACGTGGGTTCGATCCCTGGTCGGGGAGCTAGGATCCCACATGCCTCGTGGTCAAAAAAACCAAAACACAAAACAGAAGAGGTATTGTAACAAATTCAATAAAGACTTTAAAAATGGTCCACATCAAAAAAATCTTAAAAAAAAAATTCAGAATAGAACTACTATATGATATAGCTAATTCCACTTTTGGATATCTATTCAAAGAAAACAAAAACACTAATTCAAAAACATATATGTACCCCTATATTCATTGCAGCATTATTATGATAGCCAAGACATAGAAACAACTTTACTGTTCATTGATGGATGAATGGATAAAGAAAGTGTGGTATATGTGTGTGTGTATATATATAGAAAGAAGTAAGTCCTGTCATTTAACCTTTTTTAATTTGTCCTCAAATTGCATTGAGTTTAATAATTAATGATAAGTAGCATTAAAAAGGCAGAATCCCAGGGCTGGAGGGTCACTCAATAAAGAATTCCAGTTACAAAAACAAAACAAAACAAAGCTGAACAAATTCCTCTCCTATGTCTGAGAGGAATGGTTAAACATGCAGGCCAAACTTGAACCTTATTCTCTTAAATTTAAAAAAAAACATTTTTCATGCTCTGGGATATTGTGGAAAGATTTTAAAGCAGGTAAGGGAGAAATATAATTACATCAGGTAGCTGGTTTCTAATCAGCCTGTGAACACCAAGTTCCAGATGGCAATGAAGAGTTCTAATTTTGCTATTTGCTGGAATTATTTATTGATCTCTATAAAACAGCCAGAAGCTCCATATTCTGGACTGCACTTCAATACACCTAAATGATTTAGATTTGCATTGTAAACATGACTGCTGCATTGTGACTGGAGACATTTCTGAAATGACATTTGATTCTGCTTTGCCTTGGCCTATTCACAGGTGGCCAGCCCTTGTTTACAGACATAAACCAGTTTTCAGGTTCTTTCACCTCTCTTCCTGCTGAAGATGTGTTGAAGCTGTGAGAGTTCAGACCAGTCCCATAATAGAACTGGTCTGGTCTGGTGTCTGATCTTTCTCCGGCTTTAGACCCTATTTAACAAAAAGTTCAGAGTGTCATCTCTTAGTGTTAGTGGACCAGAGAAGGGCAAATGGTGAGAGAGGTGGAGGATGAAGGTATGAGGAGGATTCAGAACCTAGATATGGATAGACAAGGGGTAGGGCAGCTCACATCATAAGGCCAGAGCTCAGATCCACAGGAGTCAGCTGGGCAAGGAGTTGCAGTCAGGTGTCTGGATCCAGGCAGGTGACAAGCATATGGTTCATTAAAAAATATTGGTTGAGGACCTACTAAGTGCAAAACAATATCCAGAGTCCAGGTTGCTCAGGTCAAGAGGCAGGGATGAGGGAACAAGGCAAGATGATGGGAAGAATGGAGCAAGGTAGCTTGTAGAAGTTTAGGAACTGGCCAGAGCTCTGCCAGTAAGAAAACTACGATGGGGTCCATGTAGATTCATGTCAAATTACCCTTTATTTATTTTTTCTTTTTTTAACATGATCACAGGCACCTCCCTGGTAAAGCAGCCCATGTTCCCAGGGGCCTCCCTACTGGGAGGTGGGGTGGGGAAGGGGAGGAATCACAGGATTTATTTCTGGGACTTGGGGAAGGATGGTATTATAAGCCTTAGAAGGTTTTCCTCACCCGGGCCAATCTTTCAATTCTGAAAGAACTGGAGGACAAACTCTAATGAGGCTCAGATACCGTCACCCTTTCAGTCTGGGGCAGGGACCCAGTTTTCTGGCACCCATACAAGTAGGGTGTGGGATCCACGAGGAAGGAACTAAAAGCTCATTTAGAGGACTAGGTGAGAGTTTAACTGGGAGGCGGGATATCTGTGCACAGCAGCCAGGGGGTCCATGAATTTGTAAACTTCTGGGGCGCATTCCCGAGCTCTGGGACTGCCCAAAGCTCTAGTTGGCTTCCCAGCCCATCTGGCGCCTCCTCTCATAACTGACTCCTTGTCCCTGGTGTCCCGGCCCTGCAGGGCAGGCCAATTGCACGGTGCTCATCGTGGCCACTGGTATGGGCAAGTTCGAGGCGGACGTCTCCAAGATCCCACAGACCCGCGAGCCGCGCTGCTGGCCCACATCCTGGGTGAGAAGCAGCTGATCGTGGCCGTCAGCAACATGGACTGGACCAAGCCTGCCTACAGCACCGTGTGCTTCCAGGAGATCACCAAGAAGTGAGCACCTACATTGGGAAGATCAGCTACAACCCGCCTTCCGTGGCCTTCGCGTCCATCTCGGGCTGTCACGGAGACAACATGCAGGAGCCCAGCACCAATGTGAGCGCAGGGTGGGTTCATTGGCAGGCTGAGCAGGTCCTTGGGTGGGCATGCCGGGAGCCACGCCCCACATCTACGCCCTGCTTCCCCTCAGATGCCCTGGTTCAAGGGCTGCAAGGGCAAGAAGAGAAGCATGTCTCGCTGTGGTTTCCTCTATATCCGCTATATAAAAATTCTATGTATTTACTGAATAAAATTAATAAAAGTTAACTGGCTGTCTTGGTTTCTTCCAAGAAGGAAAGCATGAGGTAAATGGGGGAACTCTAGGTAGATTAACAACTTATTTAAGGCCATAGGCTTCAAAGTGTTTATGCCCTGGGTTGCGAACATGATTTAGGGTCTTACTTCCTTCTCCTACCCAGGGCTCTATCCCATCCTTCTGTGTCCCTCAAACCTAATCACCTCTGGCAGTCCTCCCTGTGAGGAAGAGGAATTGGTTTGAGATGTGAAAATACATTCACAATGGGATAGGGCAGGATCTCAGTGCCAATAGGTTAGTTCAACTCCGCCTCAAATTACCCTTTTTTTTTTTTTTTGGCGGCACGCGGGCCTCTCACTGTTGTGGCCTCTCCCATTGCGGAGCACAGGCTCCGGATCCGCAGGCTCAGCGGCCGTGGCTCACAGGCCTAGCTGCTCCGCAGCATGTGGGGTCTTTCTGGACCGGGACATGAACCCGTGTCCCCTGCATCGGCAGGTGGACTCTCAACCACTGCGCCACCAGGGAAGCCCAAATTACCCTTTAAATGTCCCCAAGAAGCTTGCAGTTTGAGCAGGGGTTCTCAAATAGTGGCCTGTAGATTTATAGCATCCTAATTTTGTGGGGCAAAAGGAGAAGGGGGGACATGAAAAATGCAGATTCAGGTGCCCCATCCCAGATACAGTGAATCAGAATCCCTGAGGATTCTGAATTTTAGAAGAAAATAAAATCACTCTCTTCCAATTGTGAGTCTTATGCACCTTTTTGAGAACCACAAATTTAAAGGGTTCTTTGGGTGAACTTTTGTTGTAAATTTAAAAAATTAAATTAAAAGTATACATATATAAATAAAACGTTATTGCTAAAGTTGGAACTAAAACCCATACTTTAATAAGAATTACCATAAGTCTTTCACTAGATTTCTCTGTTGGCACTACGGCAGTCGCTGTTTACATTTACTACTACTGGATGCATGAAATTAGGCAGGACCTGAAGTTGGAGTCTGAGAGCCAGGGACTCTGTAATAATATCCTCCTGGTCAGAAGTATCTCATTGTGAAGTAACAGAGCCTTCAGGTGAGATTGGACCTTCTTTGAGGGCAAAGACTTATGTTTTCACATATCTCTGAATGCCCTTGTCCTAATCCATCTCTGGAATAGTGTAGGGCCTTAATAAATGATTACTTTTAGCTTTTGCTGCTTAACAAACTACCTCCAAATTCAGTGGTTTAAAACAACTGTCTTGCTTGGGATCTGTGAGCCAGCTTTGGGTGGGCTGATGAGCTGAGTTTGGCTGTAAGATGCAGGTTGGGTCCAGCTCTGCTCCACCTGTCTCTCATCTTCCATTGATTAGCATGTCCTCCTCATGGCAATGGCAGAAGCCCAAGAGGGAAAAGGAAAACACAAGTAGCCTCTTAAAGTTTATGCACAGAACTAGCAAACTACCACTACTGTCCCCATTCAATTAGGCAAAGAAAGTTATAGGGGCAAGCCCAAAGTTATGGATTGAGAAAGTTTACATCTTTAGTGGAAAAACTTCAATTCTACATGGCAAAGAGAATAGATTCAGGGAAGGGTGAACAATTGACACCAATAATTCAATCTACCAGAGATAATGAATGTGAATAAAGCAAATTTTTATACTTCCTAGAGTATAATAAGAATTGGGGACAAGGGGAAGCGAGACAGTTTCAATGTGACACTGAATTACTTGCAGTATAGATTCATTAGGAAGCCTAACATAAGACTAATTGTTAGGCTTGATGAAGGGTATTACTGATAATTCATGACAGCTGACATTCTTTAACAAGCCAAGTATAGTAATATCAAGGGCCAACTATAGATTTAGGCAGAGAGAGGGAAAAAAAGATATTCTTTTTCTACACAGTTTGCAACTCTCTGGGATTTGCCTGAGCAGTGAAATGCAATAGCTGTCTTAACTCACATCTTTCCTCTGGAGAATTGAAGTGAAATCCAAGCCCTGATGTAGTTATGGCTACATATGACCCATTTGTGATTTAACACTTGATGAATGTCACTAAAACCTCATTAATCTTCAGTTAGATGGGCATCTTACATATTACTACACCTTCCTCATCCTGAGAAACCATTAGTCCTTTCTGGGCAAAGGCAATAAAGTCAATAAGCAGAACTCATTGCATATCTTAAGTGCAGGTCTCTCCATAATTGTGCTTATGTGACGGGCTACCTGTGTTACTTGATTAATGCTGGTTGATGACCTGGGACTATTCCATCATTCAGGAATCCTCATCATGTTCCCATGGCTGCTTTTATCAGCTTGAGCATTCTGTAAATCTCACTCCCTTATTACTTCAGAGGAGTGTTGCAGGATGAAAAGGATGTGTCTGTCACTGATGAAAGAATTTGAAGATGACATAAACAAATGGAAAGATATGCTGTGTTCATGGACTGGAGAATTAATATTGTTAAAATGATAATAATACCCAAGGCAATCTTCAGATTCAGTGCAATCCCTATCAAAATACCCTTGGCATTTTCCACAGAACTAGAAAAACTAATTCTAAAATTTGTATGGAAACACAAAAGATCTCAAATAGCCAAAACAATTATTGAGAAAGAACAGATCTGGAGGTATCATGCTCCCTGACTCCAGACTACACTGCAAAGCTACAGTCATCAAAACAGTATGGTACTGGCATAAAAACAGACACATAGATCAATGGAACAGAATAGAAAGCCCAGAAATACACACCCACACTTATGGCTGACTAATCTGTGATAAAGGAGACAAGAATATACAATGGAGAAAAAGACAGTCTCTTCAATAAGTGCTGCTGAGAGAACTGGACAGCTACATGTAAAAGAATGAAATTAGAACATTCTCTAACACCATATACAAAAATAAACTCAAAATGGATTAAAGACCTAAGTGTAAGACTGGAAACCATAAAACTCCCTGAAGAAAACATAGGCAGAACATTCTTTGACATAAACAGTAGCAATATTTTTTCAGATCTGTCTCCTAAGGCAAAAGAAACAAAAGCAAAAATAAACAAATGGGACCTAATTAAAATTAAGATATTTTGCACAGCAAAGGAAACCACTGACAAAGTGAAAAGACAATCTACTGAATGTGAGAAAATACTTGCAAATGTTATGATCAGTAAGGGGTTAATATCCAAAATATAGAAACAGCTTATACAACTCAACATCAAATAAATAAATAAATAAATAACCTGGTTAAAAAATGGGCAGAAGACCTGAACAGACATTTTTCCAAAGATGTGCAGATGGGAAACAGGCACATGAAAAGATGTTTAACATCATTACTCATCAGAGAAATGCAAATCAAAACCACAGTGAGATATCACCTCACACCTCTCAGAATGGCTATCATCAAAAAGACCACAAATAACAAATGTTGGTGAGGATATGGAGAAAAGGAACCTTCCTACACTGTTGGTGGGAATGTAAATTGGTAAGCTAGAACTACCATATGATCCAGCAATTCCACTCCTGGGTATATATCTGAAGAAAATAAAAACACTAATTTGAAAAAATACATGCATCCCAATGTTCACAGCAGCATTATTTACAATTGCCAAGATAAGGAAGCAACATAAGTGTCCATCAACAGATGAATGGGTAAAGAAGGCGTGTTTTATACATATGTGTGTATGTATACACACACACACACGTATATACAATGGAATACTACTCAGCCATGAAAAGAATCACATCTTGCCATTTGTAACAACATGGTTGGACTTGGAGAGTATTATGCTTAGTGAAATTAGACAGAGAAAGACAAATACTGTCTGATATCGATTATAAGCAGAATCCAAAAAATACAACAAACTAGTGAATATAACAAAAAAGAAACAGACTCACAGATATAGAGAACAAACTGGTGGTTACCAGAGGGGAGAGGGAAGGGGTGAGGCACAAGATAAGGATAGGGGGTTAAGAGGTACAAACTATTATGTATAAAATAAATAAGCTACAAGGATCTATTGTACAGCACAGAGAATACAGCTAATATTTTATAACAACTATAAAAATTGTGAATTGCTATGTTGTACACCTGAAACTTATATAATATCATAAATCAACTATACCTCAATTAAAAAAAGAAAAGGATTTGTCCATCGTATTACAGGGAACAGGAAATTGGAGCAAAAATTTGAATCCCTAAATTTACCGGAGATAAGAAATTGAAAATGCATATATTCTTGGAGTTTGGAATTTAGTAGGTAGAACTCCATTTCAGCCTAGTAGTACAAAAACTCCTTAAGGTTCCTTGGATCTCTTGTGAATGCTATGGCCCTTGAATGACCTAATATAGGCTTTTGCTCCATCTTTATGGCTTTTTTGTCTTCCTAACAAGGGGAATCAAAGTAGAAAGTTAAGTGCTAAGTATTGTCAACACTTAGAACTTGAAGCTCTTATTGTTATAGTGTCCCCTTACCCCTTGAACAGAAGTAATGGTGGTGGCAGTGATGCTGGTGATGGGGTGTGTGTGTATGTGTTTCCTACTTGGTTCCCAGAAAACTTAATCCTAAAGAGAAATCCCCTACCCCTCTTCTGTTGCCAGCTGCTTTCCACTGTGGGCCTATTTCCATCAGGCCCACAGATTCTGTATTCCCCTCTTCAGACCACCAATGATCACTCTAAAGTCGTATCTGACAGTTGCTTATTTGAAGTTATCTGGCTCTCACAAATGGAGACCCTTTGCCACTATGTCTGTGAAGAACTCTGGCTGCCACTCACCAGTTTTCGGCCCCATGGAAACACTGAGAAGTCCTAATTAAGCTGTTTCCAGATCTTCCTCTCACCAGGAAAATGACCTTTGGGCCACCCCTAGGAAAGATTTTTTACCTCTTATTTTTTCATTGAGGTTAATTTTCTGCATGAGGCTAAATTAACCATAAGAGCTCATGCTTGGAAAATCATCTTTTAGAGGCAGCCAAGATTCAAGTTCATTAACTACTTAATTCCATTCTGGCTGTTTACTGTTTGCCAGCACCTTCCTTTCTGAGAGCAGATATCCTCACCTCTTTCCTTCAACTCCAGGTATCAATGGAGAATTCCTCTAGAGATGGAATCTTTCTTCGGCATTATTTAGTGGGTTTGTATTCTTGTAAATCTTTATATGCGATATGTGGCCTCTCCACTTGTACCTGATGAATTCATCAGTGTTATGGCAGGATTTCTAAATACAGAGAAAGGTGATTATAGAACTATTTATTATGCACTAAGCTTAGCTAGACTGCCCACAGACACATAGATTATCAGTGCTAACTGGAACGAGCAAGAGTATGGATAATTGAAATTCTCTGCTATCCCACAAATGCTATTTTAGTTGCTGTGATGGTTTTTAATGTGTCAATTTGGTTGAATCACATTTTCTGGAAATCTCTTTCCTATTGGTTTCTGGTTAGGATGGACCACTAGACAGATTTTTATAGGCGATTTTGGGGGAGCCAGTGAAGTTGCAGCCATTTTGTAGCTCACATGCCTTGTCACTTATCTTCTGGCTCACCTTGTTAGCATGAGGCACGGGTCAGGCCTGCAACTGCTTTTACCCTCCTCTGGATTCTCCTTCAGCTTCTCCCTGCATGTGTGCTTAGCTCAGTGATGAAGGGTCTTGGCTTCTGCAGGACACCTACACCATTGATGTCAGATGCTACAAGAAATGACAAGGACTTCTGTCTATTTTTGTGGGCTCTAGCTCATGCTTGTGGGTTTCACCTTGTTCTTGCTCTGCACCACTTTACATCCTTCTTCCCTTCCCAACTGCCTGCCTTATGGATCTACATCTTCTATAAAATGTCCTAGTGGTTCTGCTTCTCTGTTTTACCTTGACTGATACAGTGGCTAAGGTGAAATGTCTTCCAACCAAACCATAGCAGTTGAGGAGAAGAAGACTATTGAGAACGAGGAAAAGAAAAGGGCAGTGTTCTGATGCATAATAAGGTCTGGACAAGAGCAACGGCCTTGGCAGATGGTATGATGCTGACTGTACTTTCCTAAGTTTGGGCTTGGACTTTCTCTTCTAATTCCTGGTTCTCGGGCTACTTTTAAGATTTTTCTCTTTAAAATTGCTTTTAAGCAATTTGATTATGATGTGCCTTGGTGTATTTTTCTTCGTGTTATTGTTCTTTGGGGGGTTTGTTCTTTTTAGATATGTGGGTTTATAGTTTTCATCAAATCTGGGAAAATTTTGGTTATTGTTTCTTCAAATGTTTATTCTGTTACTCTAGCTCTCTCACTGTTATTCAGGGATCCTAATCATATCCTAATCACTTTAGGCTGCTTAAAGTTGTCCTGATGGTCTGTTCATTTTTTCTTCCTGGTTAAAGTTCACATAGTTTCTATTACTGTGTCTTGTGTTGGTTGATCTTTCCTTTTGCGATATCTAATCTGCCATTAATCCCTCCAGTGTATTTTTTCATCTCAGATTTTATAGTTTTAATCTTTAGAAATTGACCTGGGTCTTTCTTTCTTTTTTTTTTTTTTTTTTTTTTTTTTGCGGTACACGGGCCTCTCACTGTTGTGGCCTCTCCCATTGTGGAGCACAGGCTCCACACGCGCAGGCCCAGTGGCCATGGCTCATGGGCCCAGCCGCTCTGCAGCACGTGGGATCCTCCCGGACCAGGGCACAAACCCACGTCCCCTGCATCGGCAGGCGGACTCCCAACCACTGCGCCACCAGGGAAGCCCCTGGGTCTTTCTTTTTAAAAAATATCTTTTTATAACTTTCATGACTACTTAATACTGTGAAATAAAAGTCATATTTTTTATGGCAAGACAAGAGAAATTTAAACAAAAATTCTTCTCTGCCCTTTGTCTTCCTCTCTCCCTGCACTGTGCATTGTGTATCTGCATCATGCATCAACAAAACCTCCCCCATTGGCAGGAATACCTGCTCAACCATAAAGAGCAACATTCCCCTAACATCAACAAGACAACTCCTTAAAAGATAACATTCCTTCTTGATATTGTAAAGGTGTCGCATGACCTACCATGATGATGCTTAGACCTGGATTATGTAAACTGTCAATAACACGTCATTTGATGTACAGCCCTCTGTCTCAAAAAGCTTATATAACTGTGCCTTGACTTCTAACCAGTGTAACAGTTCTCAGAGCTTTCTGGGATGCTCTTCCTGGGTTATAATCCTCAAATTTGGCTTGAATAAAATTTTCCATTTCTTCTTAGATCAACTGATTAATTTTTTATTGACAATATGCTCCATCTTTCCTCCTTCTCAAATATATGTATAGCTTTAATAACAATTCTATGTCCTTTGTCTACAAATTCTATTATTTTTGTTATTTTGGGGTCTACTTTAACTGGTTAATTCTTCCTCCTCATTTTGGGTCATACTTTCCTGCTTCTTTGCATGCCTGATAATTTTTGATTGGATGCTAAACATTCGAATTTTGCCTTTTTAAGTGACAGATATTTTTGTATTCCTATAAATATTCTTGAGCTTTGTTCTGGAATATTCAGAAACAGATTGATCCTTTTGAGGCTTGCTTTTGTCAGATGGGACCAGAACAATCTTTTGTCTAGGGCTAATTTTGCTCCTCTTTTAGGCAAACCCCTTCTATTGTCCTATAAATTAAGAGGTTTTTCTACTCTCTGGGGAAATCCAAATTATTTCCAGCCTTATGTGAGCCCCTAGTGTTACTGAACCAAAACTTGGGTCTGCTCACGCATGCACAGTAAAGCCAATCTACTGACAGTGGGTTGTTATGAAGGAAAGTGCAGCGTTTATTGTAAGGTACCAATACAAGGAGTTCAGATAGCTAATGCTCAAAAAGCCCAAACTCCCCAAAGGGTTTCAGTAAAGGAATTTTTAAAGGCAAGGTGAGGGAGGGGTGGTCCCAGGATATGTGATCAGCTCATGCACAGTTCTCTGATTGGTTCATGGTGAGGTAACAGGGCAGTGTCACAGGGGATAACATTATCAATCCTTAGGTTCCTCTAGGCCTGGGGGCTATGTGTTCATGGTCATCAGATAATTAATGTTTTCCATTTGGTGGGGATTTTAGCATCTGTAAACAACTCAGGAAATGTGCAACAGATGCTATTATCTAGATACTTCAGAGAGGAGCTAAAGCAGAGGATACAGGTGAGGGGTCTGTCCCCAGGAAAGCCCCATGGGGTCCTGCTCAGTTACACTAGGCTAGTTTTTCCCACATATGTACTGATTAGTACTCTATTAAAGAATCAAGGGGGAACCCTAGGCAGATCTCTTCAAATCTTTCTCAATTCAACTCTTTCTTCTTTGGTACTCTGCCCTGTGAACTTCAGCCATCTTGTCCTGCCTGGACTCCCAATTCTGTCTCTTCAAGTCTGGGACAATGCTAGGAACCACTTGGGATCCCTCTTGTTACCGAAAAAAGTTTGTGTGCCTGATGCACAGTGAGGCCAAATAAACCAACATGTTAGAGTTTGGAGCAGAGAACGGCTTATTGCAGGGCCAAGCAAGGAGAATGGGTAGCTCGTGCTAAAAAACCCTGAACTCCCTGATGGTTCTGGGGGAGAAGTTTTTATAGGCAAAATTTGGGATGAGGGCTGTAGGGTGTGTAACTTTCTTTTGATTGGTTGGTGGAGAGGTAATAGGGTGGTACTCCAGGAATCTTGTGCTCAGCCTGAAGGTCCCATCCTCCACCTGGTTGGGAGCCTTAGTTCCTGCAGAAGAACTCAAAGATATTGTTATGTATATTCCTTGAGGAGGAACCAGGACCCTGCTTTTTCACTGCACTATTGTTTCTTGACTCTTCCTCCCTTGTTTCTACATTCCCTCCCTTCCCTGATTAGCAACAGTTTGAATCTGCTCTTTGGAACTCAAGGAAGTTCAAGGAGACTGAATGAGGCCTATTTCTTACAAACAAGAAATGAGGGACATGGAAAGCTTTTTGTACCAGGTAGGGCTCCCATAGGATCCTTAACAGTTTCACCATCTTTGGGCTGCAGTCTGGAAACTGTCAAGGTAGTATGTTGGGGCAATTGTAGGACTCACCCCTTTTCCTGTACTGCCTGATGTGTGATGTATAAAAACCTTTGCTTTGTCTATTTTTAAAGTTGTTTAGGAAGGATAAATCTAGTCCCTGTTAGTGCATCTTGGTTGGAAGTGGAAATCTCAATTTACGTAGGCCAATTTTGAGATAAAGTTTTTTTCTGCTAAGTCTGTTTAACCTAAGAGTATCCTGTCATGCAGGTCAGCTACTAAAAAAATAATAAAATACAGAAAAGCCCTGTTACCACATGCATTTAGTTATATGGGTAACTCATGACTTTTTAACATTTTTACAACCAGAACAAAACACAAAAATCAATTACATGCCCAGAATGATGTTAGATGGCCATTAATGTCCATAGCCTCCAATTTGAAATTTGTTTTTATTATTATTTATATTAATTATTCTGACAAGCCAATATAAATGTATATGTCTAAAACACATCTATAGTAAAGAGATACTATTTTTATCTGTTATATAGAGAGATTGTAGCATTTTTCTATAAGAAGTCATTTTAAAACATGCTCCTATGCTTAAAAAAAGGTTAAAAAAACAACTGTCATGCTCTGTCATGGAAACTGTTTCATAGCAACAGTCATTAAAGAATACAGAGTGGGGCATTTGAGGAACAAGGAATGAGGTAAGCCCAGTGATAGAAAAAGGGCATCAACTCAAAATAATGAACAGTGTCAAGTCCTAATGCTGCGTCTGGACATAGGCTCATTTCAAAAGCAGCACTGTGTAGGTCCAAGATCTTAATTTTACTGGGTCCCTTTTTTCCACACTAGGATTTTCTAAACTGTGTTTCAGAAGTTTTCCCAAACACAAGTCTCAGATGTTAATAGGGCAAAAGTGATCCTGGGAATAAATAAGTTTGGAAGAAACTTTGAAAAAGCCTGCATACAATGTCCTATTACTAGACATGCCCAGTATGTACTTATATGAAAGGATCTGACAAGTACTGTTTAATCAAGCATTTTATTAAACAATATTTCCTGAGAGAAAAGTGTTATTTGCAAAATCAGTTTGGGGAACTCTGATGTAGATGTTAAAAATACTTATAATGAGTGCCATTATATAGTTGTCATTATCATTAGGGTCTTTAAATGTTAAGTGTTTCTATTGTATTTTGTCATTGTTCTAATGCTGCTCTGTGACATATGTAGCCACTAGCTACATGGAGCTATTTAAATTTAAATTAATTAAAATTGAATACAATTCAATTCCTCAGTCATACTAGTTATATTTTAAGTGCTCAATAGTGCTCATGTGCCAGGAAGCTACCTCTAGGTTTTTTTTTTTTTTTTTTTGGTCTGTTTGTCCAAAGTAAATATCTCATAAATGCAAATCTTCACAAATTTCTGAAACATGCAGTATAGACACTCTTATCTAGAGTTCTCAAATACCTTTAAAAACAACAATTTATTAATCTTCATAAAAACTTTGTGAAGCACTAACCATACATAATTCCTTCCTGGAAAGAAGACCTCAGGTGTTGTCATTTAAGGGAAACTTTAGTTGCTGAATTTAATTTAATTGCTCAATTAGTCATTTGTGAAAGTTCCCTGTGATTCTCTGAATGTGCCATAAGCAAAAGCAAAGAATATACAAAACCTGAGACCAAATCTTCACCATTTTATGTTGGAAAGTGGGGAAGTCACATGTAACTGGGTACACTAACAGGTACAAGTAAGCATGGGTGTGTGGCATTTTCCCCAATCTTGGGGTGTAAATTGAACTTTGAACACTTCCCTCAGTGAAGGCTCGGGCACTTTTCTTGGTCCTTAGTGTTAGAAATTGTCCATATTCCTATTCCAAACATCTGTTCCAGGCATGGTAGCAGTGTCAAAACTTTAACACCCATACTGTTTAGGTGTGCAAAGAAAAACATAGCTTTTTTAAAAAAAATAACTAATCTAATGAATCTTTTACAGGGGTCTCTCCCTGCAGGAAAGATGGGAACAATGACTTTAAATCTGGTAATTGATGGTAACAAAATCTCTTCCAGTTTGGGTGATCCTGTTCAGGTCATACTGGCTTTCAGGTTTCTGCTCTGTCTGCTCCCCTCCAGGAGGTAGTCTGGGTGTGTATTTCTAGGACATCCATAATGGGGAGCAGAAGGAGGATCAGGATCCACACATAAGGAAGCCCTGGATCCTTGTTGATCTCTGTCTTGAGGAGCTGCTCTGTTATGCTCTCTGGCCTTCTGATGATTGAGTGCACTCTCTCAGTTGTGGTACTCAGAATCAGCAAATAAAAATATAGGACACCCAGTTAAATTTGAATTTCACATAAGCAACAAATAAGACTTAGTATAAGTATGGGACTAAAAAATATTGTAAAAATCATTTGGTATTTATGTGAAATTCAAGCTTAACCAGGCCTCCTGTATTTCATCTGGCAATCCCACAGCACTGTGCATCCCCTCGTGGGGTGTACAGGGAATTCTGGGTCTCTGGCTCACCATGCACAGATGGAGCACCATTCTCCCCCTCCCAGTAACACTCCCTAGCACCTTTGTGAAGCTGAGCTTGGGATTTCCAGGAGAAGCTTCGGTCTCTCCATCCCATGAGCTGGTTTTCTTGGGTGTTTTCATACCTAACTCACTGTTTCCTCAGCTCCATCCACACATTAGGCTCAATCCATCTCCCTTTTCCTTTCCCGACTTTACCAGGGGAAAAGGTCCAGGCTCACTTTCTCTGTTCCATCTTCTCCTTCTTCCCAGGACACCAGCTTCAGACACACAGGCTGTCGTTATGGCAGAGTGCCTACTCTCTGTGACACTAGGAAAAAATGATGACCTGGGTGGATCAGGTGTAACTCTTATTATGGGGCAATATGAAACTAGAAACAAGCAAGGATGAAAACATCTGGTTTTAAAAGAGGATAATGTCATGATTCTCATACAAACATAAAATGAGCACACATCAAAGACTTTATTTAACTCATTAATTAATGAGGGAATCAGAAATTTATTACAAATGGTTCAAAGGAGACTTCGAAGAGCAGACACAATTATAGACCATTAAGAACGTTGAAATGTATTTGCATTAAGCAAATTTAAAAAAAAAAGTGAATTGGCTTCTTCCATAATAGGGGGAGGGAAGCCAATTGAAATTCCTTGGGACAGAATTTGCATTTCTATGGCAGAAATTATTTGATTACTATTAGGTTTCTACAGTTAATTTCCAGCTCCACAGAGTTGAAAAATAACCCAGTCAAAAGCAATGAAAATTGGAGGTAACCAGATGGATGAGCTAGTTAGGATACTCACTAAATTTCAAAGTCTTTCTCAATAATATTTTATAGTTTAATACATTAAAACTACTACCCTATTACAGGTGTTTTTCCACTTTCTTGAGTCACTTACAGGCCCTAATTTGGCCTTGTCTATGACTGATTAATTTTTCCATAGAGACACACTATTTAAGAAGCTTCCTGGTCATGAAATGGTGAAAATACCATGAATTCTGGAATCAAATATATCTGGAGTTGAATCCTGGCCCTCTCAATACTTGCTTCATGACTTTGGGAAAGTCATATTATTTCTGAGCCTCATCTGTTAAATAAGTATAATAAAACCTAATCTAAGTGGTGAAGAAAATCAAATGAGGTAATGTATATGAAGTTCCCAGCACAGTACCTAGAATATAGTGGTGATCAACAATGTTTGTTGGATAGAACTGTAAAAAGGAGTTTGCTTCTGTGTCAGAGCCTTCTTGCTTTTGTTCTGTTGAATGATTATCCTTGCAACATGCCTTCTTGGAACCGAGCAGACCTCTGCGGGCTCCCCCGTCCCTCCTCCCCAAGACTGCCCCTCCATGTCTCCTGCCTCTTGTTTGTAGAACAGCTGAAGTCTCCCAGGCCTCCCAGAGTCACAAAGGAGCAGGCTCAAGCAGCTAATGGTTAGGACAATAGAGTCACAGACTCGGTATCTGATGCACATTCCCGGATTGTTTTACAGATACTGTAACTGCCAGCAGAGGGAAAAGGCTGACTGCATGATGACCAGACTGCAACCATGACATAAACTGCTCCATCTTGAGCAGTACTGAATCTATGGCTAGTACAGTTCCAAGAACTGGACTTGAGACAATAGGATTAACACTATTGCAGATAATAATCTATATCTTTGTGGGCATCAAAATAATTGTACCTTGTTCTGCTCATGTATGTAAATGGGCAACTACAACTGTCAGCAAAGAGAAGATACAGACCCATGTCAATATCTTCCAGTCTAAGAATACGATGCCTTATGTCAGAATGAAGAATTTACAGAAGGCGGACCTTCGCCCATGATCCCATAGAAATGGAATGATGTTCTGACAGGTGGGGATTTGTAAGCAGCTTTTGGCAGGAAAGAGCTCTCTGCAGGAGGCACCTTTGTCTTGTCACTAACCTTAAACCAGGCACCCCCATGCCCTGCTCATCTCCGGCCCCAGCACACCTTTCAAATCTTTTGATCATACAAAACCTTGCCTAACTTGTTGGTTCTTTCTCTAGATCAAAGAACTAGAAATAAAAATATCAGTAATTAACAGATGACCAGATATTTTCCCTAGCTTCCCCTTCAGTAATCTTGTGAACAAACTGTGTGAGCATGACAGCATCTATAGAAAAACCACAAGAAGTCGACAAGCTTGCACACAAGCCTGCACACAGTGGGGGATGGTGATGACTCTGGCCCTCTATCTCAATGATTAACTGAGATTACTTTCCTTTTTCCCTTTAAAAGCTTTCATGGTTGAGCAGAATCTTCGGAGATGGTTTTCGGTGGACACTGAGTCCACAGTCTTCCCAGATTGCCAGCATTCTGATTAAAAGCAACTTTTCTTTCTACTTTATCTGTCTCTCTCTTATTGATTTTTTGAATGCTGAGAAGCCAGACTCGAGTTCAGTAACATTCTTGCAGTGTTCCCAGAAGTCCGTTGAATGATGGATTTCTACCCCAATGAATTGGAGGGATTAAAAGACTTAGATCAATAAAGTGAATCCTCTCATTTTGAAACGAAGTGAGACCCAGAAGTTAAACAAGTTGTTCAGGTCACCCACATGGTAAAACGGAACGTGGCACAGAGGACAGGGCAGTGAGTGCAGATTCAGCTCCAGCACTTGCTTGTCTGACTTTGGATAATTTTAACAGTTACCACATATTGACTGCCTGCTATTTGCTAGGTGTTGTGCTGGACAAGTCACAAGGATTGTCTCATTTCAGCCTCTGATGAGCTTATGACAGCGACCCTATGATGTAAATCTGAGATTCATACTCTCCTCTCTTTGGCTCTTAAACCAAAGGTATCACACCACCTTTCATTAAATTTCTTGAACTACAGATTTTTTGCCTCCACTTTTCTAGATACTATAAAGAACTTTAAATGTAAACATACTCAACTTCCTTCACTCTTTCCTTCAAAGCTGCATCTTCCCATCCTTCCTCCCTCCTTTATTTCTCACACTTTGGACATTGAGGAAGAGCTATCTGTCTTTCTTCCTGGCCAAGATGAATCCTTTTACCTGATTATTGACCATCCTTCTTCTCACTTCCTCCATAACTCTGCACCATCATTCATACCTTCTCTCTACTGGTCCCTGAAAGTGGTCCTTTCCATTGACTCAAGCCCTTAGCTTGAGAGTGGGAGTAGATCCCTATCTTGGGTGGTGATGAGTGCCTGTCCTCAAGTTGCGAAACTACCTCTTGTCTTAAAGATATGAGAAGCTTTTTTTCCTCTGTACAAAGACAATTAGCTAACACAGATGATTACCCCAACTATTAGGTAAAGTTAGGATGAACTCTATGTGTCAATTGGTGCTTTCAGGTTCTCTTACTTGAGGCTAGTTACTGTGTATCTTGAGAGCATGCGTTAATGGGTTGTATCTGCCTAGTTATATAAAAAGATGAGATTTCTTTCTGTCTTTGCAATCTCTTAGCAGATTGCCAGTAATATGCATCATATTCTGGTTTAATGCTTACTCAATAATAAGTTTATAATAAATTTTCTTTCCCTACCACCGTTGAAGTGAGGATTTCTAGGTCAGAAGATTTTTTTTTAATTTAAAAATACTTTATTGTTAAAAAACACGAACAATCATCTGAGCTTTCAGCAAGTCATGATCTTTTTGCTGGTGGAGCGTCTTGCCTCGATGTTGATGGCTGCTGACTGATCAGGGTGGTGGTTGCTGAACTTTGGATTGACTGTGGCAAATTTTAAAGATAAGACAACAATGAAGTCTGTGCATTGATTGACTCTTCCTTTCATGAACGATTTCTCTGTAGCATGCAATGTTGTTTGATGGAATTTTACCCACAGTATGACTTCTTTCAAAATTGGAGTCAATTCTCTCAAACCCTGCTGCTGCTTTACCAATTAAATTTATGTACAATAATATCCTAAATCCTTGTTGTCATTTTAACAGTCTTCACAACATCTTTACCAAGAGTAGGTTCCATCTCAAGAAGTCACTCTCTTTGCTCATCCATAAGAAGCAATTCCTCATAATTAAAATTCTATCATGAGATGGCAGGAATTCAGTCACATCTTGAGTCTTCTCTTCAATTCTATCTCTCTTGCTATTTCCATCACATCTGCAGTTACTTCCTTCACTGAAGTCTTGAACGCTTCAAAGTCATCCATGAGGGTTGGAATTAACTTCTTGTAAACTCTTATTAATGTTGATATTTTGACCTCTTCCCATGAATCATGAATGTTCTTAATGGCATCTAGAATGATGAATCCTTTCCAGAAGGTTTTCAATGTGCTTTGCCCAGATCCATCAGATGAATCACTATCTGTGGCGGTTATAACCTTATGAAAAGTATTTCTTAAATAACAAGACTTGAAAGTTGAAATTAGTCCTTGATCCATGGGCTGCAGAATGGATGTTGTGTTAGCAGCTTGAAAACAATAACAATCTTGTACATCTCTATCAGAGCTCTTGGGTGACCAGGTACACCGTCAATGAGCAGTAATGTTTTGAAAGGAATCTTTTTTTCCTGAGCAATAGGTCTGAACAATGGGCTTAAAATATTCAGCAAACCATGTTGCAAACAAATGTGTTGTCATCCAGGCTTTGTTGTTCCATTTATAGAGCACAGACAGTGTAGATTTAGAATAATCCGTAAGGGCCCTAGGATTTTCAGAATGGTAAATGAGCATTGACTTCAAATGAAAGTCACCAGTTTCATTAGCCCCTAACAAGAGAGTCAGACTGTCTTTTGAAGCTTTGAAGCTAGACAGTGACTTCTCCTCTCTAGCTATGAAAATACTAGATGGCACCTTCTTCCTATATAAGGCTGTTTAATCTACATTGAAAATCTGTTGTTTAGTGTAGCCACCTTCACTAATAATTTTAGCTAGATAATCTGGATGATTTGCTGCAGTTTCTACTTTGGCACTTGCTGTATCACCTTGTACTTCTATGTTATGGTGACAGCTTCTTTCCTTAAACCTCATGAACCAAGCTCTGTTAGCTTCAAACTTTTCTTCTGCAACTTCCTCACCTCTCTCAGCTGTCACAGAATTAAAGGAAGTCAGGGCCTTGCTCTAGATTAGATTTTGGCTTAAGGGAATGTTGTGACTTGTTTTACCTTTTATCTAACCACTGAAACATTATCCATATCAGCAATAAGGCTGTTTTTCTTTCTTATCATTTGTGTGTTCACTGGAGGAGCACTTTTAATTTCCTTCAAGAACTTTCCCTTTGCATTCACAGTGCAGCTAACGGTTTGGCACAAGAGGCCTAGTTTTCAGTCTATCTCAGCTAGGAGAAGATTTTGTATTTAATTACATTCACCAGCACATACTTGTGAAGGCTTGCTGTGGGCAACACTTCCCTTTGTTTCTGTGACATCACTCTTGTGTTCCTTCTGGGTCTATGGCTCACTTTGGCTTCTTGTACTGGCTTACCTCCTTTGCCTCATCCCTTAAACAGTGTGTCCTCTCAAGTTTCTCCTGAGTTCTATTTTCTTCTTAATAAGACCAATTTCAGCCATGCTCAACATGTATGCTGCTGAGAGCTAATTTCCCTCTCTAGTCCAGATCTCATTTCTAGACTTGAACTTTGAATTGTCTATTGGACATCATCATGAAGCACCTTTTCCCATTAACACTTCAAACTCAACATGACAGAGTAGTGGAGGGGACAGAAAGAATCTTGGTTTGCAATAAGAATTTTTGCTCCTATACTAGAGCTGAGTCATGCCCTGACGATTAACTCTGTAACAATGGAAAAGGTATTTCTAACCTCTCTGAGCCTCACTTTCTTCATCGAACAAATGGAAATAATGATAGCATTAGTACGAGTATTACAAGAGATAACATATATGTATAAAGAACTGGCACATAGTAGGCACTTAATCAATTGAAATTGCCATTATTATGTTTTCAAAAATAATAACAAAATAGCTTCCCTTTTTCAAATGTAGATTCCGTACCTTTTCCCCCTTGTCTGACTAACGGCAATAACATCCTCTTAATCTCTCAAGCCATAAAGTTGTTGACATCAAACAAATCACCAAGTCTCATGAACTGTGCCTCCTAAATATCATTCAAATCTGTTGTGTCCTCTAATTTTGCTGTCTCTGGCCTTTATCACCTCTTGCTTAGATAACTACGATTTTTCTCCTAGACTCTATGTCACTCCTCCTCCAGCCCATTTTCATATTCAATAAATATCTGATGATGTTGTTGCTAAATAAGTAACCAGAGTGTTCTTTCTAAAATGAAAATTTGGAAAAATATCTATTTAGGTTTTCTGCCCATTGTTTGATTGGGTTTGTTTTTTTGATATTGAGCTGCATGAGCTGCTTGTATATTTTGGAGATTAATCCTTTGTCAGTTGCTTCATTTGCAAATATTTTCTCCCATTCTCAAGGTTGTCTTTCATCTTGTTTATGGTTTCCTTTGCTGTGCAAAAGTTTTAAGTTTAATTAGGTCCCATTAGTTTATTTTTGTTTTTATTTTCATTACTCTAGGAGGTGAGTAAAGAAAGATCTTGCTGCGATTTATGTCAAAGAGTGTTCTGCCTATGTTTTCCTCTAAGAGTTTTATAGTGTCTGGACTTACATTCAGGTCTTTAACTCATTTTGAATTTATTTTGTGTATGGTGCTATGGAGTGTTCTAATTTCATTCTTTTACATGTAGCTGTCTAACAGACACATGAAAAGATGCTCAACATCACTAATTATTAGAGAAATGCAAATCAAAACTACAATGAGATATCACTTCACACTGGTCAGAATCGCCATTATCAAAAACTCTACAAGCAATAAATGCTGGAGAGGGTGTGGAGAAAAGGGGACCCTCATGTACTGTTGGTGGGAGTGTAAATTGATACAGCCACTATGGAAAACAGTATGGAGGTTCCTTAAAAAACTAAAAATAGAAGTATCATATGACGCAGCAATCCCACAACTGGGCATATACCCAGAGAAAAACATAATTCAAAAAATGCATGCACCCCAATGTTCATAGCAGCACTGTTTACAATATTCAGAACATGGAAGCAACCTAAATGTCCATCAAAAGAGGAATGGATAAAGAAGATGTGGTACACCATATATACAATGGAATATTACTCAGCCATAGAAAGGAACAAAATTGGGTCATTTGTAGAGACGTGGATGGACCTAGAGACTGTCATACAGAGTGAAGTAAGTCAGAAAGAGAAAAACAAATATCGTATATTAATGCATATATGTGGAATCTAGAAAAATGGTATAGATGATCCTATTTGCAAAGCAGAAATAGAGACACAGATGTAGAGAACAAATGTATGGATATCAAGGGGGAAAGGGGAGAGTGGGAGGAATTGGGAGATTGGGATTGACACATATACACTATTGATACTATGTATAAAATAGGTAACTAATGAGAACCTACTGTATAGCACAGGGAACTCTACTTAATGCACTGTGGTGACCTGAATGGGAAGGAATTCCAAAAGGGAGGGGATATATGTATATGTATGGCTGATTCATTTTGCTGTACAGTAGAAACTAACACAGCATTGTAAATCAACTATACTCCAATAAAAATTAATTTAAAAAATTAAAAAGCTTTAAAAAATGAAAGTTACTCAACTCTGCTTAAATATCCCTTAATAGTTACCATTTTCTGCAAGATAAAATCTACTCTCTTTATTCTGGCATCTCAAATTCAGCTATAGTCATCCTCTGCCATTCTGAACACATGCCCTGTGCCCAGACTTGCCAGGATACCTGCCATCCCCTCCCCACACCATGCTGTGTCTTGCCTTAGTATTCATCCTTCCCTCTGCTGAGAATCCTCTTCTCCACATATATTCCTTGTACAGGGAGCTGCTACACATCTTTCCACACTCTGTTCAGATATCACCTATTTATCATTGACCACCCAAGACAAAGCATCTGTATTAGTTTTCTATCACCATGATAAAAAATTATCACAAACTTAATGGATTAAAACAATACAAAGTTATTATCGTACAATGTTGGAGGTCACAAGTCAAAATGAGTCTCATTGAACTAAAATCAAATTGTTTTCAGAGTATATTCCTTCTGGAGGCTCTAGGGGAGAATATGTTTCCTTGACTTTTTTAAGCTTCTGGAGGCTGTCTGTACCCCTTCACTCATGACCCCCTTCCTCCATCTTCAAGGCAGTCTCGTAGCATCTTAAAATCTTTCCTTGATTCTGAAATTCTTCCTCCTCTTTCCCTTTTTTTTTCTTGTAAATGTAATTTTCTGTTGAGGTATAATTGATATACAATATATAATTAATTTTAGGTGTACAAGGTAGTGTGTTGACATTTGTATACATTGAGAAATGATCAAACAATAAGTGTATTTACCATCTGTCACCATACAATGTCAATACAATATTATTGACTATATTCCCCATGCTGTACTTTACGTTGCCATGACTTATGTGTTTCATAACTGGAAGTTTGAACTTCTTGACCTCCTTCACCCATTTTGTTCCCCCACCTCCCCTCTGGCAACTTTGAACCTGTTTCCTGTATCTATGAGTCTGGGTTTTGTTTTATTTTGTTTGTTTATTTGTTTTGTTTTATAGATTCCACATATAAGTGAAATCATGTGGTATTTGTCTTTGTCTGACTTATTTCGCTTAGCATAAGACCCTCAAGGTCCATCCATGTTGTTGCAAATGGCAAGATTTCATTCTATTTTACAGTTGAATACTCTTCCCTTGTATATATGTATACCATACTTTCTTTATAACATTCATCCATCAGTGGACATTTAAGTTCCTTCTATATCTTGTCTATTGAAAATAATGCTGCAATGAACATAGGGGTGCACATATCTTTTTGAATTAGTGTTTTTGTTTTCTCTGAATAGATACAGTAATGAAATTGTTAGATCATACCATAGATCTAATTTTTTTAATTGAAGTATAGTTGATTTACAATATTGTGTTAGTTTCAGGTGTACAGCAAAATGATTCAGTTATAACTGTACACCTGAAACTAACACAATATTGTAAATCAACTATACTTCAATTAAAAAAATATTTTTTTTCAGATTCTTTTCCATTATAAGTTATTACAAGATATTGAATATATTTTGAGGAAACTCCTTACTGTTTTCCATAGTGGCTGCACCAATTTACACACCCACCAACAATGCACAAAGATTCCCTTTTATTTACATCCTTGCCAACACTTGTTATTTCTATCTTGTTTCCTTATCTTTTTGATAATAGCCATTCTGACAGATGCAAGGTGATATCTCATTGTGGTTTTGATTTGCATTTCCCAGATGATTAGTGATGTTGAGCATCTTTTCATATGCTTGTTGGCCATCTTTATGTCTTCTTTGGAGTAATGTCTGTTTGAGGAAACTCCATACTGTTTTCCATAGTGGCTGCACCAATTTACACACCCACCAACAATGCACAAAGATTCCCTTTTATTTACATCCTTGCCAACACTTGTTATTTCTATCTTGTTTCCTTATCTTTTTGATAATAGCCATTCTGACAGATGCAAGGTGATATCTCATTGTGGTTTTGATTTGCATTTCCCAGATGATTAGTGATGTTGATGATTAGTGATGTTCATATGCTTGTTGGCCATCTTTATGTCTTCTTTGGAGTAATGTCTGTTCAGATTCTCTGCTCATTTTTAAATCAGATTATTTGGTTTTGGTTGTTGTTATTGAGTTCTTTATATATTGTGGATATTAACCCATTATTGGATATATGATTTGCAAATGTCTTCTTCCATTCAGTAGGTTTCCTCGTTGTGCAGAAGCTTTTTAGCTTGATATCCCATTTGTTTATATTTGCTTGTTTCCCTTACCTTTGGAGTCAGGTCAAAAAAAAAAAAAACACTAAGACACATGTCAAGGAGATTATCACCTATGTTTTCTTCTAGGAGTTTTATGGTTTCAGGTCTTACATTCAAATTTTTAATCCATTTTGACTATTTTTATGTATGTTGTAAGAGAGTGGTCCATTTTCTTTCTTCTGCATGTATCTGTCCAGTTTTCTCAATACTATTTATTGAAGACACTGTCATTTCCCCATTGTATATTCTTGACTCCTTTGGCATAAATTAATTGACTTTATAGGCATGGATTTATCTCTGTGCTCTATTCTGTTTTGTTGACTTTTGTGTCTGTTTTTATGCCAAAACCATACTGTTCTGATTACTATAGCTTTGTAGTATTTTTTGAAATCAAGGAGCATGATTCCTCCAGCTCTGTTTTTCTCAAGATGGTTTTGGTTATTTGGGGTCTTCTCTGTTTCCATACAAATTTTAGAGTTATTAGTTCTTGTTCTATGCAAAATGTCATTGGAATTTTGATAGGGATTGCATTGAATTTGTAAATTGCTTTTGGTAGTATGGACATTTTAACAATATTAGTTCTTCTATTCCATGAGCACAGACTATCTTTCCATTTATGTATGTCTTCTTCAGTTTCTTTCATCAATGTCTTTTAGTTTTCAGTGTATAGGTTTTTCATTCCTTGGTTAAATTTATTCCCAAATTTTTAATTCTTTCTGATGCAATTGTAAATGGGATTGTTTTCTTCATTTCTCTTTGAAAGAGTGTTATTAGTGTATAGAAATGTAACAGATTTTGTATATTGATTTTGTATCCTGCAACTTTACTGAAATCATTTATTAGTTCTGACAGTCTTTGGTGCAGTCTTTGGGGTTTTCTATAGACAGTAACATGTCATCTGAAAATTGTGACAGTTTTACTTTTTCCTTTCCAATTTGGATGACTTTTATTTCTTTTCTTGCCTAATTGCTGTGGCTAGAACTTTCAATACAGTGTTGAATAAAAGTGGCAAGAGTGGGCACCCTTGTCTTATTTCTGATCTTAGAGGAAAAGTGTTCAGCTTTTTGCTGTGGAGTATTATGTTAGCTGTAGGTTTATCATATATGACCTTTACTATATAGAGGTATGTTCCTTTTATAGGCACTTTGTTGAGAATTTTGTCATAGATATTTAATTTTGCCAATTTTTTCTGCATCTATTGAGATGATCATATGATTTTTCTGTTTCATTTTGTTAATGTGATATGTCATATTGATTAATTTGTGGATGTTGAGCCATATTTTCTTCCCTGAAAAAAATCCAACTTGATCATTGTGTATGATCTTTTACTGTGTTTTTGAATTTGGTTTGTTAATATTTTGTTGAGGATTTTTGCATCTATGTTCATCATGGCTATTGGCCTGTAATTTTCTTTTTTTGTGGTGCCCTTGTCTGGTTTTGGTATCAGGGTAATACTAGACTCATAAAATGAGTTTGGAAGGTTTTCCTCTTCATTTTTTTGGAAGAGTTTGACAAAGATATGTAGTAAATCTTCTTTGAATGTTTTGTAGAATTCACCAGTGAAGCCACCTGGTCCTGGACTTTTGTTTATTGGGAGGTTTTTAAAATTACTGATTCAATCTCCTAGTAATTGGTCTATTCAGATTTTCTATTTCTTAATTATTTGGTCCTGGAAGAATGTAAGTTTCTAGGAATTTATTAATTTCTTCTAGGTTATCCAGTTTGTCAGCATATAATTCATAGTAGTCCGTTATGATTCTTTGTATTTCTGTGGTATCAGTTGTAACTTCTCTTTCATTTTAATTTTATTTATTTCGGCCCTCTCTCTCTCTTTTTTAATAGGTTTGCCAATTTTGTTTATCTTTTCAAAGAACGAACTCTTAGCTTCATTGATCTTTTCTATTGTTCTTTTTTTTAAGTCTCTTTGCATTTCTTTCCATTCCTATCTTTATTATTTCCTTCCTTCTATTAACTTTGGGCTTTGTTTGTTCTTCTTTTTCTAGTTCTTTTAGGTGTAACGTTAAATTGTTTGAGCTTTCTCTTGTTTCTTGAGGGAGACCTATGAACTTCCCTCTTAGAAGCACTTTTGCTGCATCTCAAAGATTTTGTTATGTCATATTTCTGTTTCCTTTGTCTCTAGGTATTTTGAAAAATATCTCCTTTGATTTCTTCTATGTCCTAGTAGTTGTTCAGGAACACGTTGTTTAATCTCCATGTATTTGAAGTTTTTTCATGTTTTTGATTTCTGGTTTCATTCCATTGTGGTTGGAAAAATGCTTGATATGATTTCAGTCTTCTTGAATTTATTGAGATTTGCTTTGTGGTCTAACTTGTGATCTATTCTGGATTCCATGTGCACTTGAGAAGAATGTGTGTTTTTATATATCTATTAAGTCCATCTAGTCTAATGTGTTGCTTAAGACCAATGTTTTCTTATTGATTTTCTGACTGGATGATCTATCCATTTATGTAAGTTGGGTGTTAAAGTCACCTACTCTCATTGTATAGTTGTCAATTTCTTCCTTTACGTCTGTTAATATTTGCTTTACATTTTTGGTGCTCCTATGTTGGGTATGAACCACATATACATTTATAAATGTTATATCTTCTTGCTGGATTGACCCCTTTATCATTATGTAGTGCCCCTCTTTGTCTTTTATTATAGTCTTTGTTTCAAAAACTATTTTCTCTGATATTAGTATAGTTACACCAGCTTTCTTTTCATTTCCCTTTGCATAGAATATCTTTTTCCATCCCTTCACTTTCAGTCTGTGTGTGCCTTTACTTCTGAAGTGAGTCTCTTTTAGGCCATAAACAGATTTGTGTTTTTGTTTGTTTGTTTGTTTGTTTTTTATCCATTCAACCACTCTATATCTTTTGATTGGTGAATTTAGTCCATTTACATTTTAAGTAATTATTGTATTATGTACTTAGTGCATTTTAATATAGCTTTCTGGCTGTTTTTGTAGTTCCCCTCTGTTCTTTTCTACTTTTCTTTCTCTCTTCCTGTGAGATTTGATGACTTTCTGTAGTGTTATGTTTAGATTCATTTCTCACTTTCTTTGTGTATTTATGATAATTTTTTTGCTATGTTGTTACTGTGATGTTCACATATATCCTTCTATGTATATATGTCTATTTTAAGTTGATAGCGAAATTTAAATTTGAACACATTCCAAAATTCTACATTTTTACTCCACTGTCCCATGTTTTTTTTTAATGTCACATTTTACATTTTTAATTTTATGTATCACTTAACAAATTATTGTACTTTTAGGTTACTTCAGAGTACATTTATAAGTGATTAACCCTCTACCTTTACTATATATTTACCTTTTTCAGCGAGAATTTTACTTCCATTTGTTTTCTTAGTATTATTGGTGCCATTTCTTTTCAACTTAAAGTAGTCCTTGTTACGTTCCTTTAAGCCTCATTTAGTAGTGATGAACTCCTTTAGCTTTTGCTTGTTTACACAAATTTTTATGTCTCCTTTAATTCTGAATGCTAACCTTGTTGGGCAGGGTATTCTTGGTTAGAAAATTGTCTTTTTTTTTTTTTCCTCTCAGCACTTTGAATATGTCATGCCACATCCCAGTCACTTGCAAAGTTCCTGCTGAGAAATCTGCTGATAGCCTTATGGGGTTTCCCTTGTATATAACAATTTCTTTTTCTCTTCCTGCTTTAAGGTTCTGTCTTTATCTTTAACTCCTGCCATTTTAGTTATAATCTGTCTTTGTATGGATATCTTTGCATTTATCTTATTTGAAACTCTTTAGGTTTCCTTTTCTGACCCTTTCTTTCTCTCTTTTCCTTCTGGTACGCCTATAATGCAAATGTTATATTCCACTTGATGTTGTCCCATAGGTCTCTTAAGTATCTTTAGTTATCAATTATTTTTTCATTTTGCTGCTCTGTCTGGGTGAGTTCTAGCTCACTGATTTACTCTTTTGTTTCATCCACTTGACTCAAATCTCTGTACCGTATTTTTTTATTTGGTTATAGTATTCTTCCTCTCCATGATTGTTGTTTGGTACTTTCTTACGTTTTCTATCTCTTTGTTGAAGTTCACACTGTGTTCATCTATCCTCTCCCAGGTTCAGTGAGCCACTCTATGACATTACTTTTAATTCTGTCAGATTACTTATCTCCGTATCAGTAAGGACTTTTTTGAGGTTTCATCTTGTTCTTTCATTTAAAAAAAATTTCTCTTTTTTCTCATTTCACTTGACTCTCTGTGTTTGTTTCTATGTATTAGGCAAAAGGGCTACTTTTCTCCATCTTGAAGGAGTGGCCTTGTGTAGATGATGAATCTTCTCATTCAACCTTGCCCTCGCTCGTGGTTATCTCATGAACCTTTATGGTTGTCCAAACTGTCGACATTCTTGATATGTCCCTGTTTTTCAGGGTGTGACATGACCTGCCAGTGTTCCAAGGTGGGGAGAATCTCATTTAGCACCTAATTTCAGGCTGATTGGAAGCCAGACCCTTAGGCAGCAGCTTTTAAAGTTTGAAAAAATATACAGTCCTGTGGGGCAGCAATTGTCATCCATGGTGGCCTCTAGTCCAGGAAGGATATCTGGAGGCGTCTCCTGGGCAACAGTTGCAAAAATTGGGGCTCCAGGTGACTGTATAAGCTGGTAGGCCTTATAGAGCTGTTGTGAGGCCAAAGGGGTGCACAAAGATGGTGTCTCTCTGCTTAGGTACCCTGGGAGTGTTTCCTTAGCCCGTAGATGTGTGGGAAACCAGAAGCCTGTCCCCCAGGTGAAGCTCCAGGCTAAATAAATAAGCCTTTTTCACAAGAAGACTGTGGTTGTGTTTCAGTCTATTGTCTGTGCAGCACCCTGGGTTGGTAGTCTGCCTAGAACCATCCTTCCAAATGTTACAGTCCCATGGAGGTCAGTAGCACTTTGAGTCACTTGGATGTCAGCCCTATTGGTTTTCTAAGGCAGACCTTTTGGGGACCTCATCTCTCCAGTGCACATCCCAGGGGTTTGGGTGCCTGGTGTGGGGTACCAACGCTTTGCTCCTCAGGGAGAAGCACTGGACTGGTGAGATATTTCCCAATTCATGTTGCTGCACTGGGGATGGGGTTTTTGCTGATAGTCTCTGTCTTTCCTACCCATCCTTGTTGGTCCTTGTATCCTTTGATGTGGAGAAGCAGTTCATCTAGTTGTCAGTTTTAAGAGGGAAATGATCCATATATAGCTATAGCTGTAGATTTGGTGTGTTCATGGAAGGAGGTGAGTTCAGGATCTTCCTACACTGTCATCTTGGACCCCTGTCCATTTCTTCTTCCTTTTTAAAGAACCACTGTGATTAGATTGGGCCCACTCAGATACTTCAGGATTATCTTCCTATTTGAAGGTCAGTTGATTAGCAAACTTAATTCCATCCACAACCATAATTTTCCTTCACCATGTAACTTAACGTATTCCCAGATTCTGGGGATTAGGACATGGGAATCATTGTGGGGAGTATCAAGGAGTCCTTGATACTCCTGTAATATTTTGTGCAAACCTAACTATAACACTTGTGACATGCACAGCAGCCTGAAGATGGCTAGAACAAGAATTGCAGAGACTTAACTTTGCTTCTTATGAGATGTGAAAACTACTTAACTTCTCTCTGCTTCAGTTTCCTCATTTGTGAAATGACGATGGTAATAATATCTATTTTATAGAGGTGTTAAGAGAATTAAGCTACATTACTTAAGCACTTTGTAGAATGCTTGGCACAGAATAGTTGCTAAATAAATGTAATACTGTTATATATGATCATATAGCCATAAGACATCCGACACTTAGTGAATGCTGAATGTATATGAGTTGCATTCCTTTGCCTTCCTTCCTTCTCAATTTTGTCTGTTTTCTATCAGATAGGAGGTTATAGAAAAGTAGAAGAAAGGAAGAAAACATCCCGTATGCATTCTGGCATCAAGATCCAAGAAGAATCTTCATCTTAAACCAGCTGTCAGTGTGATGGGCAAGAAAGAGTGTAACTCCACTGTACTGTTTGACTTCACTGGACATCAAGAGTACTGCATTCAGGCTCTAATGGGCTGCCAGTAGGGATGATGTGAGTATGGGGACAGGTTAATAAAACTAAATAAAATGTGGAGAAAGGACATTGTCTTTTGAGTTCTCTGAATGTCTGAACATCCAAAATTGGCAGATTCCATATTTCAAAGTGAACTTAGATTTCCTCAGTAATTTGCAAGTGAGAAATGCTCAGAGTATCTTCAATAGGCCAGGAACAAGAGGAGAACATGAGAGGAATTTGATTAATTAAGTGGGCTATGATGGTCAATGGGTTTCAGAACATTAATTTAGAAAGAATTATCAGGTTAAGTCTTTGACATGGAAATAATGCCAGCCCATAAAGAATGCTCACCCCGTTTTTGTTGACTTTGGAGAGAATTTCCTGGTAGAGTGGTGTCAAGCTTTGAATTTGGACAAAGCCCTCTGCACTTCTGACATTTCTATGTTTCACAGAGAGAGTGCAACTGTTGCCTGGGATGATAACTTCAGCTCAAAGAAATATCATAATCTGCCTAAGCCAAATTAACTAACTATAACTAAGTCAAAATACCTTTAAAAAATATTGTTGTGCATGTGAATGTGTGTGCAAAAGTGTATCTGTGTAGGTAGATGGGGAGGAAGGTCGTAATGTGTATTTAATTCCTTAGTGTGAAAGATATGTTCCCTTTTTCTATGGATGTTTTAGTAAAGACTCAACAAGCAACATAAAATGTACGAAATCAAATGACAAAGCAATGCAAGTCAATTCTATGAGGATTCTATGCAGACATCCCTATGTGGCTAGTATATTGCAACTAGCAATTCACAGGATATTATGTTTGTGAAATCAGGTACTTGGTTGAGAATGAGATTTAAAAAAAATTCAGGTGACTGCCATTTAAAAGTTTCTATCAGGGGGAGACCTTCAGGAAGGCAGATGAGTAAGATGTGATCACCTTCCTCCCCACAAATAAATAAAAAATACACTTACATGTGGAACAACTCCTATAGAACGCCTACTGAATGCTGCTGGAAGACCTCAGACTTCCCAAAGGGCAAGAAAATCCCCACGTACTGGGGTAGGGCAAAAGAAGAAAGAAAAAACAGAGACAAAAGAATAGGGACAGGACCTGCACCTCTGGGAGGGAGCTGTGAAGGACGAAAAGGTTGCACACACTAGGGAACCCCTTAACTGGTGGGGATGGGGGGTGGGTGGTAGGGGAAGCTTCAGAGTCATGGGGGAGAGCACAGCAACAAGGGTGCAGAGGGCAAAGCGGAGAGATTCCCACACAGAGGATTGGTGCCAACCAGGACTCACCAACCTGAGACGCTTGTCTGCTCACCCACTGAGGTGGGTGGCGTTTGGGAATTGAGGCCCGGGATTTGGAGATCAGACACGAGGAAAGGACTGGGATTGGCTGCATGAAGACAGCCTGAAAGTGGCTAGTGCACCATAGCTAGCCAGGAGGGCGTCAGGGAAAAGGTCTGACCTGCTGGAGAGGCAAGAGACCATTGTTTTGGGGTGCGCAAGGAGAAGGGATTCCTGCTCCTTGTGCCCACAGAAGGCAGAGCACCACCTAAGCAAGCTCCAGAGACAGTCACGAGCCACAGCTGTCAGCTCAGACCCCAGAGACAGGCATGAACTGATAATGCTGCCACTGCTGCCACCAAAAATCAGATTGGACAGAGAAATTCAAAGCTTTACAGACAAGCAAAAGCTAAGAGAATTCTGCACAACAAAACCAGCTTTACAACAAATGCTAAAGGAACTTCCCTAGGCAGGAAACACAACAGAAGGAAAAGATCTGTAAAAACAAACCCAAAACAATTAAGAAAATGGTAATAGGAACATATACATTGATAATCACCTTAAATGTAAATGGATTAAATGCTCCAACCAAAAGACACAGACAGGCTGAATGGACACAAAAACAAGAACCGTATATATGCTGTCTACAAGAGACCCACTTCAGACCTAGGGACACATACAGACTGAAAGTGAGGGGATGAAAAAAGATATTCCATGCAAATGGAAATCAAAAGAAAACTGGAGTAGCAATTCTCATATCAGACAAAATAGACTTTAAAATAAAGACTATTACAAGAGACAAAGAAGGACACCACCAATGGACAGATGATCCAAAATGAAAATAAGTAAGCTAACATAAGCTTTCAATGATACATTAAACAAGTTGGACTTAACTGATATTTATAGGACATTCCATCCAAAAACAACAGAATACACTTTCTTTTGAAGTGCCCATGGAACATTCCCCAGGATAGATCATATCTTAGGTCAAAAATCAAGCCTTGGTAAATTGTAAAAATTGAAATCATTTCAAGTATCTTTTCCAACCACAACACTATGAGACTAGATATAAATTACAGGGAAAAATCTGTAAAAAATACAAACACATGGAGGCTAAACAACACACTACTAAATAACCAAGAGATCACTGAAGAAATCAAAGAGAAAATTAAAAAATACCTAGAAACAAATGAAAATGAAAACACGACAACCCAAAACCTATGTAATGCAGCAAAAGCAGTTCTAAGAGGGAAGTTTACAACAATACAATCCTACCTCAAGAAACAATAAACATCTCAAATAAACAACCTACCCTTGCACCTAAAGCAATTAGAGAAAGAAGAACAAAAAAACCACCAAAGTTAGCAGAAGGAAAGAAATCATAAAGATCATATCAGCAATAAATGAAAAAGAAATGAAGGAAACAATAGCTAAGATCAATAAAACTAAAAGCTGGTTCTTTGAGAAGATATACAAAATTGATAAACCACTAGCCAGACTCATCAAGAAAAAAAAGAAGACTCAAATCAATAGAATTAGAAATGATAAAGGAAAAGTAACAACTGGCACTGAAGAAATACAAAGTATCATGAGAGACTACTACAAGCAACTATATTCCAATAAAATGGACAACATGGAAGAAATGGACAAATTCTTAGAAAAGTACAATAGATACAAAAATCCCTCCAAAAATACTAGCAAACAGAATCCAACAGCATATTAAAAGGATCATACACCATGATTAAATGGGGTTTATCCCAGGAGTGCAGGGATTCTTCAATGTATGCAAATCAATCAATGTGATACACTATATTAATAAACTGAAGGATAAAAACCATATGATAATCTCAATAGATGTAGAAAAAGCTTTTGACAAAATTCAACACCAATTTATGATAAAAACTCTCCAGAAAGTGGGCATAGAGGGAACCTACCTCAACATAATAAAGACCATATATGACAAACCCACAGCCAACATCGTTCTCAATGGTAAAAAACTGAAATCATTTCCTCAAGATCAGGAACAAGACAAGGGTGCCCACTCTCACCACT
>NC_041217.1:55868732-55912189 GCF_002837175.3 Physeter macrocephalus
AAGAATAAAATACCTAGGAATACACCTACCTAAGGAGGCAAAAGACCTGTATGCAGAAAACTATCAGACACTGATGAAAGAAATGAAAAGTGATACAAACAGTTGGACAGATATACCATGTTCTTGGATTGGAAGTATCAACATTGTGAAAACGACTATACTATCCAAAGCAATCTACAGATTCAATTCAATCCCGATCAAACTACCAATGGCATTTTCCACAGAACTGGAACAAAAAATGTTACAATTTGTATGGAAACACAAAAGACTCTGAATAGCCAAAGCAATCTTGAGAAAGAAAACGGAGCTGGAAGAATCAGACTCCCGGACTTCAGACTATACTACAAAGCTATAGTAATCAAGACAGTATGGTACTGGCACAAAAACAGAAATATAGACCAATGGAACAGGATAGAAAGCTCAGAGATAAACCCACACACATGTCATCACCTTACCTTTGATAAAGGGGGCAAGAATATACAGTGGAGAAAAGACAGCCTAGTCAATAAGTAGTGCTGGGAAAACTCAACAAGTACATGTAAAAGAATGAAATTAGAACACTTCCTAACACCATACATAAAAATAAACTCAAAATGGATTAAAGACCTAAATATAAGGTCAGACACTAGAAAACTCTTAGAGGAAAACATAGGCAGAACACAGTACAGCATAAATCACAGGAAGATCCTTTTTGACCCACCTCCTAGACAATTGGAAATAAAAACAAAACTAAACATATGGGACCTAATGAAACTTAAAAGCTTTTGCACAGCAAAGTAAACCATAAACAAAATGAAAGCACAACCCTCAGAACCAGAGAACATATTTGCAAATGAAGCAACTGAGAAAGGATTAATCTCCAAAATATACAAGCAGCTCAATATCAGAAAAACAGAAAACCCAATCAAAAAATGGGTGGAAGACCTAAATAGACATTTCTCCAAAGAAGACATACAGATTTCCAACAAATACATGAAAGGATGCTTAGCATCACTAATCATTACAGAAATGCAAATCAAAACCACAGTGAGGTATCACCTCACACCATTCAGAATGGGCATCATCAAAAAACAATAAATACTGGAGAGCGTGTGGAGAAAATGGAACCCTCTTGCACTGTTGGTGGGAATGTACATTGATACGGCCAACATTATGGAGGTTCCTTAAAAAATTAAAAATAGAACTACCATGTGACCCAGCAATCCCACTTCTGGAGATATACCCTGAGAAAATCATAATTCAAAATGAGACATGTACCACAATGTTTATTGCAGCAGTGTTTACAATAGCCAGGACATGGAAGCAACCTAAGTGTCCATCAACAGATGAATGGATAAAGAAGATGTGGCACATATATACAATGAAGTATTACTCAGCCATAAAAAGAAATGAAATTGAGTTATTTGTAGTGAGGTGGATGGACCTAGAGTCTGTCATACAGAGTGAAGTAAGTCCGAAAGAGAAAAACAAATACCTTATGTTAACACATATATATGGAATATAAAAAAAGTTGGTTCTGGTGAATCTTGGGGCAGGACAGGAATAAAGATGCAGACATAGAGAATGGACTTGAGGACACGGGGAGGGGGAAGTGTAAGCTGGGATTAAATGAGAGAGTAGCATTGACATATATACACTACCAAATGTAAAATAGATAGCTAGTGGGAAGCAGCTGCATTGCACAGGTAGATCAGCTTGGTGCTTTGTGACCACCTTGAGGGGTGGAATAGGAAAGGTGGACGGGAGGTACAAGAGGGAGGGAATATGGGGATATATGCATACATATAGCTGATTCACTTTGTTATACAGCAGAAACTAACACAACATTGTAAAGTAATTATACTCCAATAAAGATGTTAAAAATAAAAAAAAAAAAAGTAAAAAGTTTCTCTCAGTGTTCTGAACCAAAGCAGGAGAATTCCTTTCATCTTTGAGACAGACTTCTTTTTTTAAGAAAGTATGAGTTCTGTTTAGTATTGTTAGCTGGATGTATTCATTTTCTTGGTTACTGATAGTAGAAACCAAGTTTGTGAGCATCAGAAGAAAAAGAATTAGAACAAGTAACTCATGGAATTGATGAAAGCATTGGAGAACTAGGTTCAGAAAAGAAATATGCAAGAACTAAGGAAAATTTTCTAGCTGACAACAGAGATAGGTCATGACACAGGAACACCGTGCCTGGGAAACCACTGCTACCAGTGATCCTGACCACTGCTGTCTCCACTACTCTGGATGGTAGTCACTGGAGGTCACCACTCACCACTAGAATAATGTCTAATAAAGCTTCCTTTTCATTTGCTCCTGATTCGAAGCTCTGGAAAGGACTCCATAATTGTCCAAGATTAGATCATGAACACAACTGACTGCCTATGCCTTGTTTTCCTCTAAGACCCACAGGATGGTGGGTTTCCCAAATATAACAACTCACCAACCAATGAACCAACCAATAAACTTCAAATATCAACTATCTACTACATACAGAATTTTCCCTCAAAGTTTTGTTTTAATCCCTAATGACCATGTAATTGATAGTCCAAATCAGGGTCACTCTGAGTGTGAAAGGTGGTGCTGGGATAACATAGGTGTAAACTAGAACTGTCCTGGGCAAACTGAGGTAAATGATTGTCCTACCTATATCTGAACAGTTATTACTTGCCCCTAAGGGTTATGTTTTTGTCTTACCTAAGAATTTGCTCATGGTGCACAGCATGCTGAAATATAGCAAGAAGGTCTGATCTTCTCTTTAATTCAAGATGGGAGAAAAAACCCTGTGATGAAGAATGGAATTGAATTTGGTACAGCTCTATAACCACTGGGAGTCATAAAGGTAGAAATGTTGAAGACTGAACCCCCCAGCCTTTGGACCTCTACCTTGTGATTTTGTGACTGAGTGGTCTGGATCTCAGGACAGTGGGCTTGGATGTACCCTGAATAAAATGGATGTGCTGTTCATCAAAAATCCTGAAGGAGGAAAGGAAGAAGGCCTTGGTAAGGGGTAGGGAAATATATTTTTCTATTCATAACGTGAAATGTCTCATTGGATCTACACTCTAAGGTTTGGAGATTCCTGTTAGTGATGGGGTGGAAGAAATTGCTTCTGGGAGCTCAGAAGGAACTCTGAGGTCAGGTTTCATTATGATGTACCCAGGTGTGGTTTCTATGTACTCATCATGCTTGGGTTTTATAGCCCTTTTTGAATCCATGGTTTGATGATATCTTTCATTTGTTTTGGAAAATTCTCACTTTCTTGGGAAATGATCTCAAACTTACAGAAAGTTACAGTAACAATAGAATAAACTTTTTTCTCTGAACCATTAAGGTTGAGCTGTCGACATGATGCCCTATAACCCTTGAATAGTTTAATGTGTATTACCTGCAAACGAGAATGTTCTACAAAACTATAGTGCAACCATAAAAACCAAGAAATTAACTTTAGCTTACTACTACCATCTAATCCTCAGATTACATTCAAGTTTCATCAGTAGTCCCAATAATGCCTTCTATATCAGAAAGATCAAGTCTAGAAATTTGCATTTAAATTTAGTCTCCTTTAGTGTAGGACAACTTTCCATCCATCGAGTTTTCTTCTTGGTTTTCATGACTTTGACCCTTTGGAAGATTACACGAATTGCTTTGTAGAATGTCCCTCAGTTTGAGTTTGTCTACTGTTTTCTCATCATTAGATTCAGTGTATGCATCTTTGGCAGGGGTGTCATACTTTATTTTCTCATTGCATCTTGTCAGATGACTCATGATTTTGACTTAGGGAAGATGCTCACATTGACCTCATGATTAAGGTAGTTCTCCCAGTCTTCTCACCTGTAAAGCTGCACTTTCCCTTTAGTAATTAGTACATAATTTGTGGGCAGGTACCTAAAGACTATGTAAATATCTCATTCTCCCTCAAAATTTCAATGTATTCAGTTATTATTTATATTAACATGGTGTCATGAATCCCTACTTTGTTCAATGGGTCATAATCTGTTATTGTCATTAACAATGACCCCCCAAAACAAGGTCCTACTGTACTGCACAGAGAACTGTATTCAATATCCTAACTGTATTCAATATCCAATGACCATAATGGAAAAAATATTTTAAAAATACATAGATATGTATAACTGAATCACTTTGCTGTACAGTAGTAATTAACACATTATAAATTAACTATACTTCATTAAAAAACAAAACAAAACAAAAAACAAAAAACAATGACCCCCCAGGTGAGCCAGATCCCTTTAAGGAGACTTCCTGGATGTCCCTCACAACACTTCTGCTTACATGTCATTAGTCAGAACTATTCAAACAACCTCACGCAACAACAGTGGATCCTAGGAAAAACCTTTTATTCCAGGTGTCAATGTGCCCAGCTAAGATCAGTATTCTCTTAGTAGGAAAAATGGAGAGAATGGATATGGGGAGGCAACTAGCAGCCTCTGCCACTGTGGCTTAAAAAATAAAAATCCATATGAGGATTTCTTGGTATATTCTGGAATATTATTTCTTAGCAACATTTATGAAAATAGAGAAGATATGGATATTAATCACAATTTTAAGGCACTATATCTAGAGTTTTTTTAATAGTTACGTATTTTTCAAATAAATAGTACTCCTTTGAAGGTTTGCAAAACAGGATAAAATGTAAAGAAATGTGCATTGTGTTCCAATTTTCGCTATTGATCTGCTTTGTAACATTTGGGAAAGTCACTTGAAATGTCTGCGTGACTGTCTCTTTATTGGTAATTGAAAGAATGCATGTATAAGGAGGTATTGTTAAGTCTAGAAAGTGAGAGAATTTCTAGGGCTAAAGGTACTCTCTCAGTAAACACATAAACACATCATCATTTTTGAGAGGGGCACTAGGCTATGTTTAGTGATGAGTAACTTTGTCAAATTATATAAAGTAGATTTAATGGTAGACATTTTGGGGGTAAAGCAAATATTAACTTTTATTGTTAAAGTGTGTTCCCATGGATAGAAATGGGAACATTTTCCTCATCCCTTAAATGACTCAATAATCTTTACCTCCCAGAATTATTGTGAGGACTAAATGTGACAGCATATGAAATGTGATTATCACAGTGTCTGGCCCATAGTATGTACCTGATAAGTAGTATTTATTAATTTTACAATAATAATATTTTTATGATTAGAGGGTATCTGTACTTGTCTATGTAAAGGCATATACTAGTGTCAAAACAGGGATGAGGCTTTGGTCACTTATGTTAAGTGATTCACTACTCTGATAAAAATTCACAAAAAATGAAACTGTGCTAAATAGCTTTGTTGAAAAAAATATGGTTCCCACCTTACTACTAGTTTTCATAAATAAGCCAAGCTGAAAGAGGCTTGACAGGGTCCTAGGGTCTATGCTATCATACCTCCCAGCAGTGTTTTCCTTACTACCTGAGGATACATTGGATCCTGGGGAGTTCTAGTTCATCACCTACAGAAAATACTGGAAGAAAAGGTACTAGAAAAGTTTATTTTAAAAATCAGTTAAAACCAGGTTCAATTGGAACTCATGTTCTAGCATTTTTAATGCCTTGCTCTTTCCCACTGCTATTTGTGTAATATTGTAATTCTGGTGTTGATACAAGTCTATAAATCAGAAATACTCGCTTCTGTCTTGATTTCATTGTGGTTAAAATGAGATAAATCTAGTTGAATGAGAACAATTAGATTATAATAATAGAATTCCTCTTTGGGGTGCTTCCCCAGTACCTGCGATTTGACCTTGCCTAAAAAGAATTTCAGAACTAAAACTATCATATGAATAAAAACTGAGAGCACACACTTTTGAAGGTATTTCAATCCCTGTGAAATGTGTAGGCATATTAACCTCCCACAACTGGAGATGTTATAAAGCAAGTACTTAGCATTGCATTATCAAGATGGTAATTCTAACAGCACAATGGCATAAAAATATATACCTGGAAGATAATATACAGCATGTAAGAAATAAAATTTATCTAAAAGTTGATTATCCTTGGGTGATCAAGCCCTAACATTTGCAGAAGAGTTGCATATAAATGTAGGAGTGAATCGAAGAAGAAAAAAATTGGTTCTTCAAAGAACATTTTTGGGCAAATGTTGCCACTAAATAGAGAAAAAGCAATTATGACCCCATGAGTCAGTTAAGATGGAATGTTCTAATGAAACTAACAAATAAACAGAAATCTTCCAGTCTTGAGATCTATCCCTTGCCAGGGTTTTGGGACACAACTGACTCACTCCTCCCCCCGCAAAAAAACAAAACCAAAACCAAAAAAAAAAGAGAAGAGTCAGACAGAGAGAGAAATGCACAAGTAGGAGGGGAAGGAAAGGGCACACCAAAGAGCATAACAAGTTATTTTCTTCAAGGTGGGAAAAGTTCATCAGGGAATCCTTCACTGGAGCCTTTATGAAGTCTTCAGCAATGTACAAAGGGTGGGGTGGCACTGCTGATGCATAGTGATTTTTTAAGGGCAGGCACACTTTTACTTAGTTTTATTAAGGTTTTTACATTCTCTACAGACAATGCCTTCTTGCTTCCATGGGGGCTGACCATTCCCTCCAC
Organism: Physeter macrocephalus; assembly: GCF_002837175.3. NCBI lineage: Eukaryota > Metazoa > Chordata > Mammalia > Artiodactyla > Physeteridae > Physeter > Physeter macrocephalus. Next base: position 55,875,292 of record NC_041217.1, read on the forward strand.
TCTGTCCTTGGTATGTCCCTGGAGGAGCTTTGAGTTTTATAAAATAAGCCATTTAAAGTTATACTTACATAAGGGAGTTTAGAGAGCAGAGTGGAGTGCAGCTTAATTTCAAAAGGTAATTAATCTTGTGTTTTTTAAAGGCCACTGCTTTTCCTGACTTGCTCTTTGTTCTCCATCATCTGTCTTGGATCACTTGTGCTGTCTGTTTTTCAAGCTCTGTATTGCTGAAGTCACTTATGCAGTTCATGATCCATGAAACTGCTTTAGCAATGAAATGACATACCCAATTCAGGGTTCAAAGCAAATTTTTATGTCCCCTCTAGGTCAGAATCCAAACTATGGAAGAAATAGGGATGTAACAACTTTACAAAGTAGTCAAGTCTTCTAAAAGTCTCCCTAGCCAGGTAATTACATAATTCTCCCCCTATTAAACAAAGAAAATAAAAAAGCACAACATAAAAGATTTTTTCCTAAACATACATGTTTATTATGGAAAATATAGGAAGCCCCAAAGAAGAAAAAAGAAGGCAACTATAATTCCACTACTTAGAGATAACTATTACTTCTTCAGGTATATGTATATTTTCAACTCTTTACATAGACTGCATATATCTATACACACATATATACACACAGAGTACGTTCATATATATGTATATAAATATATATATATACGTATATAGACTGTTTCACAACTTTTTCTCACTGGATAGATTATGAACATTTATCTATGTTACTACCACAGCATTCTTCTTGAAGTCTTAGAATCAGGCATGTTTTCAACAGGTCTTTATTCTGTTGGAAAGATCTATTCTGACTGTAGTTAGGGCCAAGAAAAGTGATATAAGATGACGCCTAATGTTAAGTGCAGAACTGCTCTGTTTTGCTAGACATTTTGTTCTTTTGAGATGTTTAGAAGCATGATATTTCAAGATATTTGGTCATCTTCTATTAGCCTCTACAAGAAGTGACAAAACTCAAAAGTTGTTTATGGAAGGATTGATAGTTTCATGCCTGCATGTCAGTAGCAGAGAAAACATCAGATCAAATTCAGACTTATCTACGTGGTCCTTAGTGCGAAGGACAATCATTTGTTTAAGTTGGACTGACTAGTGTGTTTAGTATTGGCATCAGGTCTAAGTCAGAATCTTAGAGATGTAAGGAAAATGTTCTGCCAAGTGCAGGAATCATTTCTACAGCAGGCCCAACAGCAGGTGACAGCCTAGACTATGATCAAATTTCATAAAGGATGACTCTTCCAATTGCAATCCATGTCCCTGATGGATAGTTCTAGAGATCAGGAACTTACTGCTTATGTTAACAAATTTCTGCTTCCTAATAACTCTCCTGCCTGTATCTAATGTCTGCTCTCTGGACTACCACAGATTAGTCTATTCTGCATGAGTTTGCACACTTGCCTTTCCTGAGTCTTTTTCATCCTACAGTAAACATCCTGCTTTTTGTAATGGTTGACATACCAGCTGGTTTTCTTAGGATGCACTCCTTGTAGGTTTCTTCTCTCTGAGTCATTCAGATTGAAGGGAATCTCCAAGTTTGTTCTGGTCTGTAGAGGACAGTAGCACTCAGATCTCTGATGATCAAGACCTAGAATATACATCAATAGACCTGAGACTAAACTCACTTTTTTTGTTTGTTTGTTTTAGCATCTATGTTACTCTGTTGGATGAGAGTGAATATGAATGAATGTACTGGTTATTCTGTTTGCTTCCCCAACAGATAGATTCTCCACTTTGTCCTCCCTGAAAGATTCCCTAGGAGTCTGAGCTCTACTGAATGTACCTCTCAGGTGGCCCCGCTCTCTAACTTCTGATTGGGCTTGGTCCCAGCAGGAACTTTGAGGATAAGAGCAAGAAAGTATTGAATCATTTTTTAAAAGAACAGGGAATGTGTCTTACCTGTGGCCTCAGCTCCTGCTGGGAATTATGGTGCCAGTTCTTGGGTGATTCACTATTACTAGTTAGTTGCCTTTTCCCTGTAAACAGTTCCTTCATTAAACTCTTCTCAGTTAAACTCTTTGACAGTGCCAACATTTTCTGCTGGGACACAGACTGGTATAAGGAGCATACAGGCACTAAAATGCCGAGAAATTTTTCAGATGAACTGAACCAGAAGAGATCTTCCTGCTTCTGTTTGTGTAGAACTATTTTTTTAAAACTCCCAGATATAGTATTTTGAGCTTAGCTCTCAACGAGTTCTTTATGTTAGTGTCAGCCAATTATTTCAGATGGTTGAGATCATTTAGATCTTGATTTTATTAATAATCTTAGCCTTCCTCTGCAACAATTTGCTGTGTACAAATTTTATTACTATGTGATCTCTATCTCTATCCACGGAGAGGCAGTATAGCATCGTGAGGAAAAATCAACTTCGGAGTAGATAGAGTTAGATTTGAATTACTAACCATGTGACTTTAGAAAAATTACTTAAAATGATCTTCAATTTCTTCATCTATAAGATAAGCATAATACCTGAAAAATTTGGTGTGAGTTTAACAAAAATGTCTTTAAAGCCCTTATGTCCCTCTTGGCCCATGATAAGCATTCAATAAATGATAGCTTGCATACAGAAATGCATGCTATCCCAAAAAGAAATAAGGGAAATAAGAATACCATTCAAGATATAAGTATAGAATAGGAGGAGTATGGATTGTGTGTGGGGGTATGGGGTGGGGAGGGGAGTAAACAAGTGAACTGACCCTCAGACTTCCCATAGAGTGGAAAGTAATTTCACTGGGAGCTTCCATCATCTGAAAAGATGGTTATTTGAATATTTTTTCTTGGACCTCTGGCTTTGCTTCTCCAGCTGTCTTTGTTTATTGAGCTCTCTCTGCCTTCTCTCTTCTCTGCCCCAACCATCTCCTCTCTCTCCTAATTCAAAATTTTTCCTGCATACTGCCAAGACATAGTACTTTATTTATTAATTTGTTCTATGTTTTTGTTTTCTAATATATTGTTTTCTGCTTTCATGTTTACTAATGCATTATCTCTGCTTTCCTAGGAGTAATTGTTCACCTTTTACTATTTTTTGTTGAATACTTAATGTATTTATTTTCATTCTGCTCTATTTTCCATACTTAGTGTTTTTATTGTCACTATTTTCTAGATATTCTACAAATTTTATTTTGATTTATTTTTGACAAAAGAATCATTTGAGAAAGCTTTTAAGTTCCCATGTTGTAATTTCTAGTTTTATTGCACTGTGATCAGAGAATATCACTTGTATTTGTAATAGCATTTATACCACATTTATACCCTTTTTAACTTTGCTCAGATTTTTTGCAGGTGGCCTAATATGTTCGATTCTGTACATATATCATGGACATATAACACTTCAGTGTTTACATTTTCTGGTTATAGGCTTTGCTATACAGTTTTAGGCATTTGTATTAGGCCTTTATATATTTTCTTTGTTGCCTTCTTTCTTTATCATGAGATGAGAGGGTAGGGTAAAGTCTCACCATCATTTCTCTTTCCATATCTCTTTGCATTTCCTGAAGTTTTATCTTCATGAAATATTTATGCATAAAACATTGCACATACAGATTTTATGCATAACATTTGGATTTTACCTTTTATAAAGAGATTTTCTCTCCCCCTTGATTCTGGCTATTATTTTTCTTTCTTTCTTTCTTTTTTTCTTTTTTTTCTTGGCCACACTGCACGGCATGCAGGATCTTAGTTTCCAGACCAGGGATCAAACCCAAGCCCCCAGCAGTGGAAGCGTGGAGTCTTAGCCACTGGACCTCCAGGGAAGTCCTCTCCCTTGATTCTGATTGGCCTGCTGTTAACAACACAGGTTTAACATTTCAGGGAGAAATCTGATTAAGAGTCAGAAGGTAAGTCAGAAGGAGAAAAACAAATACTGTATGCTAACACATATATATGGAATCTAAGGAAAAAAATGTCATGAAGAGCCTAGGGATAGGATTGGAATAAAACACAGACCTACTAGAGCATGGACTTGAGGATATGGGGAGGGGAAAGGGTAAGCTGTGACAAAGTGAGAGAGTGGCATGGACATATATACACTACCAAACGTAGGGTGGATAGCTAGTGGGAAGCAGCCGCACAGCACAGGGAGATCAGCTCGGTGCTTTGTGACCACCTAAAGGGGTGGGATAGGGAGGGTGGGAGGGAGGGAGACGCAAGAGGGAAGAGATATGGGAACATATGTATATGAATAACTGATTCACCTTGTTGTAAAGCAGAAACTAACACACCATTGTAAAGCAATTATACTCCAATAAAGATGTTAAAAAAAAAAAAAGTCAGAGGGATCTCAGCGCTGCTAATAGTGGTTCAGGACCACGGACAGCTATCCATCTAGGAATCGTCTTCCTCACTTCAGCCTCTTAAACATTGTGAATCACAGAGTTAGAGAAGAGATACGGAGAGTCACCTTAAAATGATAAGTTGATTTCTGGTCTTGCATAAGACTTAACAGAAGGCCGCTGGACTGTGCAAATCCAGAAACTGTTCAAAGTAGGGAAGTCACTCCTAGTGTCTTCAATCTTACTACCTCATTGGGCAAGATTATTCCTATTGTGAGAAAGACTGTCCTAAGCTGTTTTGGCTGAGGCATGTTTCTAAAAATGCACCCAATTAACTTTTAACTTCCCCTGTTGTGGTGCTCACCAAACATTATTCTGATTATAATTCAACATCCCATATAATTCTAGCTGTAGAGAGAAAATATATTAGGTCTGACAATGCTAACATTTCAGCCCATGTCAATGCAAACATTTCAGTATAATTTGGTAACTTGGCATCTGGGTTCTATACATTATTTTCTGTGTGCTTAACTAGCATAATGACTTCACTTCCAGAAATACTCATCCTTTCTCAATTGTGGGTAAATCAGCTTTTGCATATATGAGGTTAAGAGTCAGAACTTAGAACTTTATGAATTCACTAAGATATCTCTTGTGATGGTAATCTGCCAACTTGCACTTTTTCATTACTGTGCACTTTCCAAAAAGAGCGTGGACCATGTGTGACCAAGGGGAGAGCCCTGTGGCACTCCACCAAATTCCCCTCTCCAAGTTCACATTGGCTTATTAGCCAATGCTCACTATCACATGAAACTCTGTAACTGAATCTGGGTGCCTGGCATGATGAAATGGTGTGAGATTCAAGCAGAAATATGGATATTCAAACATCTGTTTATTTCCTGGGAGAAAAATTTTAGTTAAAAAGAAGTATCTTTAAACAACTGTTTATATTTGACTAAAGAAAATCAAGCAAGCACTTAGTTTATGGATTTGCTAATTGCTCTTCTCATCTGAGAACACTGGTGTTGAATATACGTCATTAATTTCCAGATTTTGCACTGAATAATCTCAAAGACTAAATGACATTGTGACTACATGGGTGCCTGAGGAATGACTATAAAAGCAATCCTGGATCTACTGAGGCTGTCACAGTGTCACTTAGCTGTTTTGTTTGGGCCTAGGGCCACTTTTTTCCTAAATAAAGTAAAATAAACTTGGTTCTTACTTATAACACATACATAAATACACTGAGGTTCATTTATATTTGAATTTTGAAAAACCTGTTACCAGGAAGGCACATCAATGCGTTTTTCTTATGCTGGTAGTAATTAAAGGCAGCTCTGCTTTCTGAAGCATTTTCTTATGCCAGCAATAGGGTACCTCCAGTTTTTATGGAGATCCTTTCTTTATGAAGTCACATGGCTAAATTTAGTCAATTTTAGTCAATGATATTTACTAAATGCCACTAGAGCAGAAGTGAACACCAACAGAAAATCATATTTTACAAAGACCATCACTTCAGTATCCTAACCTGCCACGTCATAATAATTGTGAGGTTTCTCTTTTTTGCTGCAATTGGTCTCCTGATTGTGGCTGGAGGAATACAGGTGCCCATGTAGCCTCCTGAGAGAACTTGCATGACCTTTCTAGAAAGGAGTTTCTTGGATAATGAGTAATTTTTAAAAGCTGGAATGAGTCAGCATCAATAGCAGAAGGAAAAAAATGAGTGTGGACAATCCAAGAAGCCATTTGGCAGGATAAGGGTTCTGAGGGAAACCCCTGGTTTATGAAACAACTCAGGAGTTGCTTCTGTCATATTAGGGTGGGATGGTAGGAGATTGGGAATCTTGGGGATTTAGTTGCCTAATTTCTTGCCTAAATTCTGGTGCAAATGATGAGGAGCACTTCAAGGACTTCTGCTTCTGCCACTGTAGGGTATATTTGTCACATTTTGGCCGTGAAGCATCCACACAATTCCTATTCGCACAGCAATATCCCTTTATTAGGAATTCTTCACTGTGGGCAGATTTGTTGGTATTGCTGAGAGCATGTGACTTAGTTTTGGCTGCTTGGACATTTTTTTATGGGATTTTGAACAGTGAATGAGATATGGGCAGTCTTACCACACAGGTGCAAGTAAACTAGAATATTCCTGGGACAGCCTATATTTTCTGCTGCCCAGCCCTGAGGGGGAAATCCCTTTTCTCTGACCTGTTCTCCAAGCTTTGTTCTCCAACTCTTTGTCACTTCTTTGGGTCTACCCACTCATACTTTAAAAACAAAATAAATACCTTTTTGTTAAATCTATCTAGAATACTCACATGGTCCTGACTAACTTCAAGGATGCTGTAGAAATGCAATCCCACCATGTTTCTGGAAGCAGAACCAGCCCTGATCACTACCACAGTACACATGTACCACACGTTTATAGCTTGTCTTATAAGAGGTTACTGATATGCCCAGCTAGAAAGGAAGCTTTTAAGTGGGAAGAAATAGTTGTAAATTTCCTTTAAAAGTTTTACTTTGTAATTCTGCCATGGTAGGAATGTGGCGTTCTTACTGATGAGCTCTAATTTCCTCAATAAATAAAATGAAAGACTGAGAATTGAGGTTAAAATTTGAATAACATATAGACCAAAGGAAAAAATTTAATGACCTTTTAGATAACTAAGACAAAAACAGTTGTGGCATCAACACAATTCTGTTTAATTATGTATTAAATAAATTGCAGGAAAGAGAAAACAAGTTGATAGCCAAGTCAATATATCACTAAATGAACATTTGGTCTGATTTTTTGCTGAATTGACCAAATAAAGCAGTAGTTTAAGAATCATCTAAACATAGCCATGTTCCTTCAGAAAACAGAACCTGCAGATAGCACTATTCCTGAAAATTGGGGCATGTAGTTAGTACTTTCGGGTTTTCAGCCTGTGAAGGAAGGATCTAAAAGGTGACACAAAGCAAGGGGGTCATTAGGAAAAGGTAACTTTTTTTTTACATTTTGGCTTCCAGATTGTGAGATCTTAGTTCCCTGACCAGGGATTGAACCCTGGAGCCATGGCAGTGAAAGTGCTGAGTCTTAACCACTGGACCACCAGGGAATTCACTGCCACTAGTCTTTCTTATAGCTTACCCTCTGTTCAACAGACAGCCTTGGACTGAACATTCTTATTTTTTATTTCCCATTTTCTTACCACCTGGTCCTGACACACACATCACTCCCCTCCACGCCCCCCACCCCAGCTCATGCAGTTTCACTCGTGTTGGCAACTTTGCTTTTATTGGGCAGGGCTTGGTCTATCAACCTACATTCTCTTTAGAGAGACAAAATAAGACCAAACTCATCTCCACCCACTTAGTCCTCGGAACATTTAACTGCTGTAATATTTAAAAAAATAAATAAAAGAAGTAATAAATAAAACAAGCTCACTTACTCCCGAAGTCTGTAGTTTGCTGTTAGTCTTTTGCAAAATATGTTTTGAGCCCACTGTGGTGACTACCAGAGGCTTTGGTGAGTCATGTTCAACCCAGTGAGAACAGAAGTGCTGGCACGCACCTTGAAGTATGGAGTCCCTGTTTGCCCTTCAGAATGGCTGCCTGAACTAATTTATTGCTCAACTTGAAAAACCACTTTTTTTATAACTCACTGTGGTTTTACCTTGTTTGTTTCTCCTACTGTCCTGCAAAGGGTACTGAGAAATTACTTTTGTTGATTTCTTCTACTGGCAGTGACTAGGGAAATAACCCATTCGTTACTGCCTAAGGAGGGCAAAACGGACCCGTTCTGAAGCCCAGGGCCCACCTCCCAGCACACAGACGCCTGTCTCACGCTCCCCCTTGTCTCCAGTGAGCAGGGGGCTGTCTCCCAGTTGCCTTCATCAATCTTAGGACCATATCATGCCCATGGAAATCTCAATTTCCAGTCGGCAAAGGATTCACATAAAAGTAAGATCACTGAGGTTTTTTTTCCTTCACTGGCCGTTTACATTTTCCTGGGGCTTATCAATCTCCCAGCATTTATTACACTTTCTGGTTTGATGTTAGCTTATTTGTGAAGCTGTCTGTCATCATGCTTAAAATTGAGGGGGCCCACAATCTTGCCAGGAGACGTGAGTAATTCCAACTGTCCTCCCCCCTAGCTTTTGGGCAGCAGGAAACTCTGAGTCACTGCAGATGAGCCCTTATAGCATTTAGAATGCTCTTCCGCTGTGTCTCCTAGCCACACTGAGCAACTAGCAGAACCGTGACCGGTGTTCATGCCTCCCCTGAATTTGTTTGCTTGATTTGTCCTTGAGTGTCCTTGGAAGATTTGCTCTCTCCTTGTCCACTGGGGCTTGGACACCCTGTTCTTGAGGTTGGTTCCAAGTTGACTCTGGCCATGACTTAGAGCAGATGCTATAGGCCAAGAAACCTACAGCCTTGGCAAAACTGGAGATGATGGATGTTTCGTGTTGGGACACAGGAAGGTTGAGAACCTCTAATGAACCTGGACTACTAGTTATAAACCATGTCAGACTCTTTAGAGTGGTTAGCCCTGGGCTATGGAATTAAGAGGGACATTTATTTTCTTTTTTAGATTCAGCTGCACTTTCTGCAATGGACGTGTATCAACAAAATACATGATGTTATTCAGAAATTGCCCCCTTGTCATGTTGCTGGTGTTATTGGGGGTACTGTTGTATCTGATGAATGAAAATCTAGGCTGGACACTCCAAGCAAAATCAATGGACCTGATATGTGTTCTCACTTCTTAATCCCAGGGAATTTTAAACATAAAAGCATTCCATGTGATCAAATTAACAGGTTCAGAGAATGGATGGGTATTTTGGTTACTGCTTTTCTACCCTTCCTACCAGCTGCCCTGGCTCACAGCACTTTGAGAATGGCACTTATAAGGGAAATCATTTACTTTCTTGTAAGTGGAGCATCCACCTCTCTCTTCTCCAGCGACTGACCCTCTCTCTGCATCAGGCTAGCTGTACTCCTAGGCCTCCTGGATTTCATCAGGGCCAGTGGAGTGGTCAGGTGTCCTTTTGTTTCTCCTCATACCCTTTTGAAGGCATTTAGTTTATGTACATATCACAGATTACAAAATACAGTCATTTAATCCTCTTATCTGGTCTGCATGTCCCTTTGCATGGGCATGTATTGTGACTTTGCCACTCCATCCATCAAGAGGAGCCTATTTAATGGAATCTGGACAGACCTTGCAACTTGTTTTGCCAGTAAAATATGGAAAGAGCAATGTTGTGGGACTTTCAAGCCTGGATTATAAGAGGCCATGGAACTTCTGCTTTTACTGTCTTCGAATGCTACTCTGATACGACTAACTTACTGGAGGATGAGAGGTCAATGGAAGGGAATCAAGACTCTCAGTCAACTGCCCGTCACATGAATGACACCATCTTGGACCTGACAGTCCAGTAAGCCCTTCAACTGAACACAGTCAAATGAGGGAGCCCAGAAAAAATAAATCATGTGTTTAGTTTTGGGGTGGTAATTGCACAGCAATAGATAATTGAAAAGCTCAATGCCTTTTAGAGACTAAAACACCTAAATCATATTCATGCTAACACATGGTTAGTACAGTGATGGATGTTGGAGTGGTATTGACTGCAGGTAAGGTAAATAGGCAGTGACCAGAACACGAGGCCTTATAGTCTATGGTCAAGAGTTTAGACTTAATCCTAAGAACAGCTATAGAAGGATTTAGGCAAGAAAGTAACCTGGTCAGATTTTCATTTTATAAAGGTACATTGGCATCCATGTGGAGAATGGATTTTAAGGGGTCAAGATTGGAGGCAGGAAGACCATTTGGGAGGCTATTACTGTAGTTATTATTAAGAGTTGAAGGTAGGCTGAGGAATGGGGCAAGTGACAAAAAAAAGAAAATGGATTCAAAGATTTTAGAGATATCAAAAAGGCAAAATTGGTGGGACTTGATTGGAAGAGGAAACTGGGTGGAGAGTGGTGTCAGGCCTAGAGATGGAGAATTCTGGGGACAGAGGAAATTAAATTTGGAAGGAAAGATGATGAGTTTGGTTTCTTAAATGCTAGTGGAGGAAGCATTCATATGGAGAATTCTGATGGACAATTTTATATAGAGGACTACATTTAAAGAGGTTAGAAGCAGACTCACAATAAAATTAAAACCACCAGTAATTGTCAATTTTAAATAAATAGTATTTTTCTTTCTGGTTAAAGGTAGTACACATAGAAGTCAGAGAGCCAGAATTTTATTTTTTCTGGCCAACCTGTAGAAGAGAACACAACTTATAGAACAGAACATAAACATGGATTTTGAAAATCAACTCTAAAACTCCTAAGAGAACAAGAAAGAATCTGTTTCATGATTCATGAGGGGTGACATTTTAGAGTTGATTTCATAAGGGAATTCATTAACCCAGTATAGAGCCATGCCATTTTAATGCCATGTAATGTTTAAGTACCTTTAGCTTTGATTTTTAAATTAACAGAAGCAAATAGAGCTTCACTTTAACTGTGGGAAATTGCACTTCTGTACTTCAAGTGACTTCAAATTTGTCCTGATGTTGCCGTCCAAATAATCCCAGTGCTTACCAAGATAATTGTTAATTTCCTGAGTGGTAAATCCTTACTTTGTCTCAGTTTCTCTCCTACAAGATTGGATAGGAAAATGGGAATAGGACCTACTAATAGGTCTTACTGATAGCCTCTGGAACAGCCGCCAGTGTGAGGAGTCAGACAAAATATGTAATTAATTTTTTTTTAGTGCCAGAAGAAACTTTAGAGATTGCTTGCCTACCCCCCTGCCTCTCACTTTCACTCTCTGTCTGTCTGTCTGTCTCTCTCTCTCACACACACACACCTCCTCGTCGACACACATTCAGATGCAGACACAGAGGATATTAATAAAAGCTAGTATTTGTTGAGAAGTTTTTGTATATCAAGCACTGCTTTAAATGGTTCACATATATTAGCTCGTTTAATCCTCAAACCACAATTAAGTAGATACTATTACTCTTCCTTTTTATTTTACAGATGAGGTAGCAAGGTACAGAGAGGTTAACTAACTTGCTCAAGGTTACCAAGCTAGTAACCGATGTGGCTGAAACTCAAAGGAGGGCATCTGGCTCTGGGATCAACCCAACCAAAACAGCATAGATGTTGACAACACTGCAGGAAGTAAAAAAGGATAAAATGAGTTCTACTTGAGTTTCCTGCTAACCTTAGCCTCACTCCCAAACAAGCAGAGAGCAGATCAGGAAGGAATTATATGCAGTCCCCCCTCTGTGCCTCCAGACCAGCCTCCTTCCCCAGACTCGGTGCCAGCTTGTGCCAAGCCCCCAGAGGGCAGTGCTGAGCTGTCTACTAGGCAGGCAGCACAAGCAGGGGCTGAGAAGGGCCCCATTCTTCCTTCAGACATCTCCTGTTTGATTCTCCCTCATTCCATTAAGATCTTTCTGTACAAACAAGTAGGCTGCTCATAAAGCCTTGCCCTGGGCACCCTACAGCAACCCCACCCTCTTACCCTGCTTTATTTTCCAAGCCTTTATTGTTACCTGACATTATATTATATTCTTATTTTAATTGTGTCCCCCTACTTGAAAAGAAGCCCTATGAGGACAGGGACTTTTCCTGTCACATCAATTAGAGTTCCAGCACCTACCATAATGCCTGGCACATAGTAGGGGCTCATTAAATATTGAGTGTTGTTGGAGCTCAGGGCAGGCTGCCCCCAAATATGCCAAAGTAGCATATTGATTATTTTGAATTAAAGTTACTTGAGAAATAACCAGTGCAAGAAGCAACTCTGACCCTCCTCTCTGTCCCCACTGAAAGCAGGAACTAAATTTCTCATTTGAAAGGTGCCTCCCTGCACCAGGAGAAAGAGAGAAAAACATTCTTATCACCACAGATAGGGAATTCAGGGGTGAGAAGTCTGACAACAAACATTGTTACCTCTTTATGAATTTACTACCCCAAGCTCAACCTCTGTTTAGATTCTTCACTAATTAAGCACCCAAGACTAAATTCCTTTGTCCTGTCAGTTCCTCACAAATGTATTGTTTCTTTGTCTAAAAAGTATAAAAGCTGCCTGCCTTGACTATTTCAATGAGACCTCCATAGGTACCAATTAAATTAGTTTTTTTCTCCTGTTAATCTGTTTTATGTCAGTTTAATTATAAGACCAGGGCAAGACCTCAGGAGGGGTAGGGGGGAAATTTCTCCTTCTCAGCAGTGCATGTTGAAGAGTGTTGAGTTCAGCCTCCCCTGGTCAGGAGGACTGGGGAAAAGAGGTTTTAGCATAAATACAATGAGTATTAAAGAATTCAGCGTTCTCAGCAAGGCCCTGAGCCAGGGTGTGTACTGAAATCTCAAGGCGCCACTTACAGCCTGAATTTGTTGATTTGATCCCCATCGTGGCACAGAAGCCAATTTAATAAGTCTTTCATTTGTTTCTCACTGGGAAGGAGCTGAGCATAGTTCCCGGCTGTGGATTGACCAGGGGAGGAAGAGTTGTGGGAAGACTTGGTGGCTCCCAGGCTCAGCTTTGCGTGGACACCCATGAGGGCTCCAGTCTGCTTTGTGTTCCATCAGCTCTCCTGGTGTGAAGGCCCCACCAGGCTCTCTGAGGAAGGGCTATTCTCTAGAACAAGGGAGGGTCTTTTCCAACAGGGAGAGCTGAACAACAGTATAGTCTTTAAGAGCTTAGGGTTTGAACTTACATTAAAAATTGGCTCTCTTGCTTCCCTGTAGTGTGGCCTTGAATGAGTTACTTAACCTCTCTGAGCCTCTCTACTCATCTGTTTAATGAAAAGAACTATACCTATTTTGTGAGATAGCTCTCAGGACTCAATGAGATAAGTGCTCACTAAACAGTAGTCTATTACAAAAGAATCACCTTATTTCTGAAGTGGGCAATTCAACCTATTTCCAGGAGCTTTCTGGTGTGCTTTCAGATATTTATTGGGATTTTGTGAAAGGGTTGATAGCTTTCATGTTCCACAATTTTCTTAAACAATAGGTTTTCCCCAAGTGCATTTCATAGACTACTCATTACCAGGATGTTAGTAGATATCACAAAAACGACAAATATTGCAGTGTTTATGTAGTCTGTAATCAGCTGAGTGGCTATTGCAAATATCTAAGAGAAGTATTTCCCAGTTTCCCAAATTCATTAGATCACAGACTTTTCTTTTAATGGAGTGCTTGACAGAACTTACATTCCATGCAAAGTAGTGTGAGAGAAACTGCTTTCAAAAGAAAAAGACTCAGTTCTATATCAGGAGAAATAACTGGCATCTTATTGTATTAAACAATCTAGTTTCATCCAAGAAAATAAGAGCGCTGTTTGTCAATTTTAGTTTAGGTAGTGGGACAAAGGAAAAAAAGATCATTTTGAATGCTCCATACTAAGGCAGCAGGGTAGTTCCAAGTCCTGTCTGGTGGGTCAAGAGTGAAGGGAATACTGATACAGAGCGGGACCCTGTGAGGCTCCTGGGCACAAAAGCCTTTCTGTGGCCCTCATTTCTTTGATTACAGGAAAGAGTCTTCATTCACCCTCCATGACCTTTCCAGAGGTCCAATGGGTAGGTTCAAGCAGTAGTTAATTAGGAAAGGGTGGGGAGGCGAGGCAAGGGAGGGACAAACAGTCAAGGGAAACAACAGTGCAGCCTTGGGGCAAGGTCCTGGTTCCTCATCAAGGGATACACACAACAACATCTTTGAGCTGTTTTGCAGAGACTGAAACCCTCACCAGGTGGGAGAAGTTAACGGTTAACTGGTTAAGGACAGTATACCGCAAGCACATAGACCCCAGGCTGGTTGGAACCACAGGGTTGATGATGTTGACTCCCACTTGCCTCACCACCAACCAATCAGAAGAATGTCCACCAGCTGATCATGCCCTCTTTGAACCATTGCTATAAAACTTCTCACTACCCCCTCCAGGTTGGGACACAGTTTTGAGGGCATTAGCCCACTCTGGCCCCCTTTGCCTGGCAAGGCAATAAAGCTATTCTCTTCTACTTCACTCAAAACTCTGTCTCCAAGATTTAATTCAGTGTTGGGGTAAAGGGGCCAGATTCAGCTTCAGTATGACAATGAAGTGCACTTCTATTGCTAAGACATCCTGAGAGGGATTTGTAAAGTATCTTGTTAAGTGGTCAATATGTTTTAAATTCAAGAGCCACAGATATGGTAACTACTATTCATTAGGCCTGAAGCTTTAGGGAGAAGCAATTTCATACCTAAGCCACACTGATTTTAAGTGTAATATTGCAAACCATTGTTGAAATTACGTAGAGGTTATCAGACAGCAGGTGAGATTCGAATGCCTATCACGTTCCTTGAGCTGAATCTCTGTAATTTTCTTATTTGTAAATTTATTTTGCTTAGAAAGTACATGCACCATTAGTCAAAAACTACCTCTTGGTTTTCATTTAAGTTCTTCCTTTATTAGAATGGCTTCCAAGTCATTCATTGAGAAACAAAGCCAATTCAAAGATTTTGTCCATAGGCACAAAATGGATTTTTTAAAAGTGCTGCTGCACAAAGAATTGTTATTTTGCAGACAAGAATTTCTGTTCCTCTTCTCTCTCCTCTCCTAAGTCCTATTTGTTTCAGGCCTGCATGCAAATGCCAGCTCTATAGGCCATATGCTTAAGCCTTGGTTTTCTCACCTGAAAATGGGGATATTTATGCCTGTCTAAGAGGGCTGTTATGAAGATGGAGGGACAGAAAGTGCAGTTAGTGGCCAATGAATAGCATCTGTTATTCTGAGCATCCTTGTAGCTTTGGGCTTCAGGCTAGTGAAGTGTGAGGTGACATTTTTTTTTTTTAGTGCAGTGGTTAAAAAGGCAATGAAAATATCAGCATTCTTTCCCTAATGAAGTCATAGGTAGATGACCAGAATTTGTAAAGCATAAGATAGGAGCTGCTATGCCTGAAAAAGTGGGCTGGGGTGCGGGGGTGGGGAGGGGCTTCACTTGGGGGCCGGGGAGCAATCTGATCACAAGCTGCACTGCCCCTCACAGGCACTTAAGCCTCTTTGGAACAGTATTTGAAAACATGGCTCTAGCAAATCATGTTTGAAAATCAAATGGTATCTTGGGGCAGGAGCTGACCAATCTTGGAAGAAGGATGTGTTTGCTGCCAGCTGAGCCAGCAGGCCCTGGGCCTTGCTCTCTCCAAGCTTGGCCCTGCTTTGCCTGCAGCCAGGCCAGCTCGAGGAGGGTCTGGAGGAGCTGTCTACCCTTTTGTTGTGTCCCATCTACAGAGCCCAGAGGAAGCTTAGCATTCTCTAGGATTTTGACTTTACACTCAGGTGGGCCTAATCACAGAGAGATGACATGGGGCCCAGGCAGAACGGCTGAGACTTCTGCTGGTTGGGACCTACATCTCCTTCATACATTTCCTATCTTTCTTTGTCCACTCATCCAACAGATATTTATTATCCAGTAATAAGTATTATCCAGATACTAAGCCAGAAGCTGCAGAGAGAAGATGAACAAGACACTATCCGGTCTTCCAGGAGCTCTTAACCTAATAGGAGGATACACATATATCCCAGCAAACACCTAATAAATATAGCATGTCTCATGAATGCTGCAAATGACATGTGCAGAGTGATGGGAGCATAGAGTGAGCAGCCAGTCCAAGTTTATGTTATTAAGATGGGCAAAAACAGACACAGAGATGTATTGTTAGAAGATCTATATTATTTCATGCTCATTCTCATTTTTTTTCCTTGTCTCTTGTATCGTCCTTCCCTCAAATCATGATCAAGGAATTTGGATAGATGGTAGACTGAAAGTGGCCCTTTCTGCAAAATTCGTCTTGAGAATGAACATCTGCTCTCCTCTTAGAAGCCAACTGTAGTGATAGCCACCATTTATTGACTGTTTATTATCCATTGGATTCTTGCTAAGTCCTTTAGGATTATGTATTATCCTATATATATAAATGTATTATGTCATTTAATTTCATAGAATCTTTATGATAACACCTCAACACAGATATTTTCAAAATAAAGAATGGGGAGACTCGAAGTAATTGCGAAATTTTCTCACACAGCTAGTAAATGGCAGAATCTGGATGTGAGCTCAGGTTTGACTGGCCCTAAGTCCTTAGGTCTTGGGATGGATAATTTTATGTGTCAAGTTGCCTGGATTAAGGGATGCCACCTAAAACATTTCTGGGTGGGTCTTTGAGGGTGTTTCTGAAAGAGATTAAAGTTTGATTCAGCAGGCTGAGTAAAGAGAGCCTTCCTCCTCAATGTGGGTGTGGACCATCCAATCCACTGACGGCCCTAATAGAACAAAAAGGCAAAGGAAGGAAAAATTCTCTCTCTTCTTGAGCTGGGATATGCATCTTTTCCTGCCCTCAGACATGGGAGCTCCTGTTCTCGGGCCTTTGGGTTCTAGGACTTATGCCAGTGGGCCTTGCAGTTCTCAGGTCTTTGGCCTTGGACTAGGAGTTACACCAGTGGGTCCCTTGATTCTCAGGCCTTCAGATTCAGACTGAATTATACCACCAGCATTTCTGATTCTCCAGTTTGAAGATGGCAGACTGTGGGACTTCTTGACCTCCACAACCTCATGAGCCAATTTCTATAATAAATCCCCTCTTATACATATCTATATACATCCTATCGGTTCTGTTTCTCTGGAGGACTCTAACACAGGTCTTTTCCACTTTACCATTGCCTCTCCCATGCCATTTCTAACCTGCAAAGAGCCAGTGTCTCAGAATGAGCATAGAGCTGAGGAGTGGGTTAAGTGGCCATCTGTTTTATGTGCTTTGAAATCAGAAATGACAGATCCATTGAAAATGAGTTGCCTGGATTATACGATGCCTAACTAAATAGGAAAGGACTCTCAAGGGAATTAAACCATTCTTCTCCTTTTGCTCTGAGTTCTTTCTTTGGTTTTACCTATTTTGTGTGTTGACCACAAGGCATCCAAATTTACTGAGCTTTTCTTTGATACTGAACTTGGGACTGGTTGTCATTGCCCTAATCTCATCTCATAGTGCTTCCGTTTCTTATATTTAGCAAATGGAAATGATGCTCCCTCCTCATCAGGGGACTACAGGGTCTAGATGATGACTTGCATCAGTAATCCAGAAGGCAACCTAGGAACAGTACTGGTGGCTCTTCATTTGTACTAGAGATGACACTTTTCCCATATAAAGCTCTTAGAAACTGTCACTGTGAATGATGTGCTGATTAAAGATAATGGTGACAATGATAATTCTTTAATTACACGTTATACTTCTCACCTCGTTGGAATCTTAAAAGGATTCTTACATGTCCTTACTCAAAATAGATCCATTAGTTATACTAAGATAAAAAGGTTCCTGATAAAGTGCTGGACATTGAGGCTCATAGAGGAGAAAGCCAAATGGACTTGGCCCCATTCACTGTCCTTTTCCCAGAAAAATACCCTTTTTCTTAGAATCCTCTCAATGGTGGTTTCCACATCAGGTCTACAAGAGATAGTGGCGATGAACATACAGGATTAGGAGGGTAAGGAGTCTCACCTAGGTGGGCTCAATTGCTTTGTCACACTGGGTGGGGGGAGGCCTACCTGCCCCTGTGAGTGCCAAGAAGCACCAAGGAGGCTGCCCAAGGTATTCTGTCCACTCAGCTCAAACACGTCCTCCGCTGGGCAAGTTTGGGAAAGAGGACTCATTAAACTGGGGCTCTCTCAAGACCAGGCAGTTCTCTTTCAATTGTAGTTTTTTTCTCTCTCTCTCTCTTTACACTCTTCTCTCTAGTCCAGCCTATTCATCTTCTTGGAGAAGCTTCTCTACTACCCACAGAGTGGGACCAGTCCTGTGTACCTGATAAGCAATTAGGCACAGCTGACTGGGCCAGGGATGGACAGCTGAACTTGAGGGGCAGATACCCTCTTCTGGCCATTGGGAACTGGGAGACTATAAGGGAGCTGAGCTGGAAGGTTCTCCTGACTCGAGTGATTGGACTGCCATTTTGGAAGAACTTTGAGGCCCCTGAAAAGAAATCAGTCTGCAGAAAGAAAAGAATGGAAAAAGAATCACAGAAAGAACA
The DNA here is from genome assembly GCF_002837175.3 of Physeter macrocephalus. NCBI lineage: Eukaryota > Metazoa > Chordata > Mammalia > Artiodactyla > Physeteridae > Physeter > Physeter macrocephalus. The sequence continues at coordinate 55,893,636 of NC_041217.1, forward strand.
GAGATTAAGATGGGTAGTGAGGTGGAGGGAGAAGTTGCACAGTGAGATCTCGGGTTCTAAACTTGTTCTGTAAGATTCCCTGTATCCATACAAGAGATCCTCCTTTACTTGAGCTAGTTTGAATGGGTTTCTGGTGTTTGAATGGTCTCTGAATAAGACACTGGGTGTTGCCTCAGTCTGACCCTAAAACTCAAATGAGTAAAGATAGCCTCAGAAACACCCTCATGTCTCATGTCTGTGACTCTAGGTAAGAGTGTAACCCAGGCCATGTGGCCCCTGTGGATTAGGAGCCACTCTTCATGTGAGTGAGGCTCCATTGGCTATAAGAAAAAAGAGAGTCATTCCAATAATGAGATTTTTTTTTTAAAGGATACTTATTACACGTAGAAATAAGGAAGACAGTAATTTTAACTGCCTGGCCCAGGCTAATGGAAGCTAGAGGGTACAGTAGCTCTGTTGTCTTTATTGACAACTTCTTGACCCAGAAGAAGTTGTGTCCTTAGAATGGGGCTTCTACAGATCCTCCTTTAAACGCCATGTTTCCACATCTCAGCTACGGTCTCCTTACTTCTGTTTCCTTCCAATACTAATTTACTTATTCTCTTCCTTCTGATGTTAATGGACTTTTCCCCAATAACTCCCACAAAATTCCCCAGAAAGTGACAATCTGATTGGGCCACTTTGTTCCTGCTTGGGCACAGCATTTGCCCTGAACTATAAAGACAATTAACCATTATGAGATGGCCTACCCTTAAGCCTGGTGCCCAGTCCTGGCCTATTGAACCCATCTGTATTCAGAAAACAGCCACCTGCAGCTTCTCTCTCAGTAAGGTTGCGGGATGGACAGTTTCTATCAGAAGAATCTGATAGTGTCAGCCACCCAGAGCATCACTGTATTTTCATACACTAGCTTGTGGAGGTCAACTTTGTTAAGAAAAATTATCTGAAACTTGGAAGTAAAAATAGGATGACTGCATGTCTTTGTAATGTCATACTGCACCATTGTCCAAAAAGACCCTAAAGATTTTTTTAATTCTCTACTTTGGTTTGACTTACTATTGAAGGCGAGCAGAATTTGCTACTCCAAAATATGCCTCTTGGGCGTAAGAATTATTCTAGGCTGATTATTTTTAAGAAATAGCAGACACAGGAGAAGCTCTGAAAATTGAGTGGAAGTTAGCCTTTTGTAAAAGACATTTCAATTGATAAGGTAAATCTCCATTTGTAAAGGTGGCTCCCTTTCTGTACCAGGTAGAGAAGGATGACTAAACTTCGAGAAAACCTCATCAGTGGAGAAGACACCAACTTAAATCTGCAATAACAACCTTACCCTTGTTTACTGTGCTTTCCCTGATAGCCTTCCTAACTGGCTTCCCCACCCTCCAACACCTTCTTTCGTCTTTAGCTGGAGATGGTATTTAAGGTGGTGGCTTGGGCCATTTTAGAAAATAACTTGGTTTTCTTGGGTATTTCCCATGTACGGGAGTTGTATATCCTATTAAACTTCTGTTTTACTCCTATTAATCTTTATTATGGGGCAGGGGGGAGTCTCAGCCGAGAACCTAGAAGAGTAGAGGGAAAATTACTTTTCCTCCTCTATACTATTTACTACTGATTAGGGCCCAGACTTTGTGAAGCTACATGTTAATTTTATTCTGATAGAGATGCAGATGATTTCTTTCCTTTCAGAAGATTTTATTGCCCTATAAGACGTTAACCAATTTGGTCCCTAAATTAGCAAACTTATTCTAGCACACCATTCCTGATGGTCTATGTGAATCTTTGTTCTTCCAATTCTCCTCTGAAACAGCTTTTACCATTCTCTGATTCTGTCTTTTATGAAGTAAATAAATCTTTGATACATATTCACCCTGTGTTTATATCATAATCGTGTTTTAAGTTTATGAAAATTATACTTTGACCGTTCAGCCAGACAGGCTGGGGAAAGTTCTCTGAGAATTGTCAGATGCCAAAAGGATAGAATCGGGCTTTTCTTTGTCATGGCTGACTTGAGGTTCATTCCCAGATATTAGTGTCCTTGACCAGGGCCTGATGTGGGAGTGAGGAGGGTTCTATCGCTGAGATACCAATATCATGAGGAAGTCTGGGACCCACAGTAGGGGAGACAAAGCAAGAATGATGAGAGTGACTAGAAAAATTAGAATTTTCACTAAATTGGGAAAATGGAAGAGAGTACTGCTGTATAAGAGGGGACCTTAACACAACAAGCAGAGACAAACTGGGAATATCCTTTATCCAATAAGCTCTGACTAGAGGCCAATACTCATGTCTTTATTAGTGTTCAGAATTTTACTTAATAGTAGTAATAATATTACAGATAATCTACGTAAGTAATTAATTCCTATGCTTTGCCTAATAGTGCTAACAGGCTTACATATGATATTGCTGATCTTTACCCCAGTCCCACTAATTGGTAATATGATGAAGAGAGGGACGTGAAGAAAGTAAATAACTCACTCATGTTTTCTGCCCAGTTAGAATTGTTACCAAAAGGATTTAAACCTAAGTTTGTCTAATTCCATGGTCTATAGGCTCACCCTTTCCTTCCTCCCTATCTCCTCCCTCCCTCTCTATCTCAAACATTTATTGAGTACTACCATGTGCCAGGCTCTTGGGATATAGCAAGAAACAAAGTCCTTGCTCTCAGGGAGTTTACATTCCAGTGGGAGGGACACAGGAAATAATAATCAAAAAATACATCTCCTGTGGCAGCAGGGGCTATGAAGAAGACACAGCTTTCATATTTCTTGTTTGATGCCCATCAGCAGTGCATTTTTCTCATACTACATCCCTCATCCTCATGCAGTGCTTAACTCTGACCTGGAGAATCAGGAGGACTTCATAGAAACACCTGCAGTCTCTGTCTCAGGGCCTTTGGCAAAGAAAAGCAGACATAGTGGCAGACAAAGCTGCTGGAAGTAGTGGTGCTAGTGGCAGCCAGAAGCTTAATCATGCATTCCAAAGGCAGTGTATATGATGTCACGTTTCTGGTCCTGGAAGGGAAACCGAGGTCATAATCGGCCCCCTATCTGCCACGGAGGTACCTACACAGTTTCCGAGGTGTGACTGCAGAGACTCGAAAGGGTTCACTCACTCTGACAGGAATCGATAATAATTGTTGCTAAGCTAAAATTCAGGCTAAGAAATCGGCATTTATATTATAAGTCAGGATCTCACTGGAGACGGCATGACAATAATTAAAATAAGTGTCACACCTGAATAATTAGACCACCTTATGGTTGTGTTGGAGAAGGAAAAACTTGCCTCTACCCTTCTAGGTTCTTCCAACTGGTCTAAGAATTGAATTAACATCAGACAGGTTAATAGTAGAAAGTCAAATTTAATTTCATACATATGAGAATCCCATATACATGAGAGGTTCAGAGACAGAAAGGCAAAATGAGGTATGTATGCCATCCTGAGTTAAGAAATGGGGTAGGGGCCTGGGGCTTCCAAGGACGGTAGGGTCATTCATAGGACAAGAAGAAGACCAGATGTTTGGTAATTAGATGTTTGCCCTGCCATATATATGGGGCCACCTAGATAACATTTATTTCCATTAATAACTCTTTTCTGGGAAACCCCCCAACTTAAATTATTCTAGGTAGTTAAGGAAGGCGCAGTAATTTCTCTTGAACATGCTGGGTCTTGATTACCTTTAGTTCAAAATGATCCTCATGCAAAACTGGCACATTAGGGGGAAGCTCATTCTGAACCCCTACAATTGTTGTTTTACCTGTTTGTAGGACTTCTGGTTGCAATGCAGCATCAAAAATGACAAAGCAAGATCTTGAGACTGTAACAATTCAGAAAAGATAAGATTCCAGAAACTTCTGGGACACTGACATTTGGGAGGCTCTGCCTGGAAAGCACTTGCCTTTTTCTTTTTAAATTTGTTGAGGACTTTTTTTTTCCCATTAATGGGGCCTCTAAATGCCAACTTTGTATTTTAACTCCTTCAAGGAATCCTCACCACCCACCTCTCACCCCCTGCCCGATTCTGAGTGTGAAGGAAGAGAAGAGGCCAGGTATTGCTAACCAAAGGTCTGGAGGGAAAGAGAACAGGATGAGATGGACAGTGAACCTTGAGAGGTTTCACATAGGCCCTTCCAGGAGAGCCCTGGTTTTGCACTTCTTTTGGGGACTGGTCTGGATTGCTGAGACTATGGTCTGTGTACTGGCATCTTGGTCAATAGGGCTCAGCTTCTGGGTTGGGCTCCTGTTTCTTAATTTCCTCATGCCTCCCAGTGGCATCACCGGATCCAGCTCTCCTTGTGTGCAGGGGTTACAGCAGGTCATGGATTTGGTGAGGCCAGTTACTCTGGGCTGGTTGCTTCCTAGCCTCTGACGGCTCTGCTAACTCTGGCTCTGTGTATTCTCAAACTTGCCTACACATTGGGATCACCTGGAGAGATTAAAAAAAAAAAATCAGGGGTAGATGGGACCAGGCATCAGTAATTTAAAAAATCTCCCCAGGTGATTCTAATACTCAGACAAGCTGGAGAACCACTGTCCGTAGAGTCATAAGAGTGAGCTGGTCTCACAGTAGACATGTGCTTATGTTTCTGGGCAGTGAACCAATGAACCCATGATGGATCAATAGAATGACATTCTTGGGGAAGAGAGCACCTACTTCTGTGGCATAGCATGTGGTAACCATATTCTGAATCATGATCTTATTCCCATTTTACAGAGGAGGAAACTGGGGCTCAGTAAGGATAGGCAAAATTCCCTAGGACACTCAGCTAGAAGGAGCAGAACAATGTGTGTGTCCTGAAGACTCTACTGTTAGAGCAGAGGGGAGACCAGGAATGAATTTCACTCTATGTAAGTTGTGGCATGCCAGAGCTAGCACTTCAGGATCTACAAATTAGAGCTTTTCCAAATTTCCACCTTAAAGAGCCAATTCCAAACCTTAAAACCAGTTACATTGGATTTAAGGGCTGAAGCCCAGTCATTCAAGAGTGTTGCACTTGGGCATGGCTCTGCTAGGAGGAGAGATGGGCCCTGGTAAGGATTATATTAGGGACAAACAGGGTGTGTCTTCTGGGGACCACACTATGGATGGTCAAACAAATCCGTGACAGGTAGAGTGAGGTGGGGAAGGACACAGATCAATGAACTGTCTAGCTCAACACATCCCCACTTCCTCAGGCAAATAAAACCACAGGGAGAAACAGACAAGAAGGCTATTCATGTGTTGGTCCACCGTGTGCCTTGATTCTGGAATAGTCTTTCCCACCTAAGTCATGGCTGCAGTCTTCCGAAATTATCCTACCTCTGAAAAAGCCGCTCCAGCACATGAATTTTCCATGATGTCTCTCACAGAGTGGTATCCACACCCCTCATTCAAAGATCCAACACACTCCCCAATTTGATCTTTCTCTACTTTTCTGCTGTTATTTTCACTTACCCTCCACCAACCTTGGGTTTCAGCAAGTTGGATCTAATAGCCATTTTCTGAAAATGCTCCGAGGCTAGTCTCACTGGCCAGAGTGCTCTACATGTCCTCCACCCTCAGTGCATGCCCTCCCCCCATAGCTACCCAAGTCCCTGCTTTCCCCAAAGCCCAGTTCACACTCCTCCTGTTTGTTAGTGGTCTTCTCACGGCTTCCAGGTATACTGAAGCCTCCTTTCCTTGGACTCACAAAGCAGAGTTAGTTGCAGCCTTGTTTACAGCACTCCACAATCTACCTTCTTTGGGTGTGTGTGTTCTGTCCATCACTAGATGCTCATAAAAATTAGAGCAGAAAACATTAAAAAAAAATCCTTTTATCCCTTATATGAGTAATCTTAATGATAACCTGGCAAGCGCTTAGGTATATCAAGTTGATTAGTTTACAACTGCTGCATAATGTATTACTGCAATCTTAGTGGCTTAAAACAATACTCATTTATTATCTTACAGTTTTTGTAGGTCAGATGTTTGAGTAAGGTGTGGGATTGGATTTCTGCTCATGGTCTCAAAGGGCTGAAATCAGGTGTTAGCTGGTCCTTGTCCAAGCTCATTTCCTGTGTTTGTTGCTATTGATAGAATTCATTTCCTGTAGTTGTAGGACTGAGGTCCCCATATTTCTTTCTGGCTGTCAACCAAGGGTTGCTCTCAGCTCTGTAAAAAAAATTAATAAACAGAAACTTCAATTAAATAGAGTCAGGAGACCGGGGGAGGAGCTCTCACACCCTGTGACAGCAGCAGAGCTGAACAGGAAGAAGAAAGACTCCTCTTCTTTCCTGGCATGAACTCAACCAATGAAAAGCCATGGACTCTTTCTTACTGTAGCCCTCCCAACTTCCTTTACTTCCTAATAAAAGCGTTCTCCTTCCCTTGCCATGAGGGGACTTGCATGTTGGCTCACCGTAGTTGCAGACCTTGAATTGCAATTCTCTGCTGGTTCTGAATGAACCCTTTTTTTTGTTTTTCCTGGAGAAATAACTGGCAGTCTATTTGTTTTAGGCCAAAGTTTTGGTGGCCTATATGGGGGCCAGAGAAGACTCTTGACAGCTCTGGGGTAGGTAAGCAAACGGGTGCCATTACCAACAGGTTGACCCATATGCTCGCTGATTTTTTTCACTGACCCTGGAGTTTGAAGGTAGCTCTTCTCCTGGATCCAAGCTCATGCCTTCTTTGCATCTGAAGCTCTCCAGGTTTTATTTGAGATCTAGTTAAAGGTTTTGTCTTTGTGGTTAAGGGCTTGTTCTGTATGCAAGTACTCATTTGACACTTGGTTTGATTTTGAGATCAGACTGTTTCACTGAAATTGGCTGAGAAGCCTCTAGCCCATTCCTTTGGGGCTATTTCACTGAAACTGTGCCAGTTCAGCCATCGGCCCATTAATTTGGCACAGGGCCTGTTCTATGGGAACTAGGTGGAAAGGCTGTGGCCTGGCTCCTCCAGGACCAAGCTGCTCCCTTTGAACTGGCTGGTATTAGGGCTGCTGGCTATTGAGTTGCAAGCTGTTTGAGATATTTGAACTGTTTATGCTGTTTGAATTGCTAGCTGTTTGAGCTGTCAACTGAGCTGTTTGAAAACTGTTCTTTTACTCTAGAGAAAATCCTATGAGAAACAAGGACCTAGTTATCTAAATATTTTGAGGACTGCCCTCTCCCCCAAAAGGGACTCCAGCAGATTTTATGTTTAAAAACTGTGGTCCTTCCTCACATGCATTTTTAACTAAATGAACTGACCTGACCGAAGGCAATTTAGAAAATCAATTGCAATTATGGGGAAATTTTGAAACACCCAAGCTTAATTTTCTGAAAGCTGAATTGGACTGCAATAGCTCAAAGTTTTCCAGAAAAAAATGGACTGCCTATTTTGACTGGTATTTGAGACTTCCAAACATTATCCAGAGCCTAAAGTGACCTCTTTCTGCAGAATAATATTTTAAGATTGACTGAGGCAAACAAATGATTAAAGAAAGATCAAATGGCTCTTGAAGCCTCAGGCTCTTCTTCTTGGCTTTTTTGTCTCAGGCTCTACCTCAAATGCCATTTTCCTCCTTGCTTTCTATGCTGCCTACATCTCCCGTATATTCTCAGTTCCCCCACTTTAATTCTCTCACCAAACTTTCCTTTTTCTCTGAAACACTCCCCACTCCATTTCCTCTGAACTTATCAGAACCTGTCCCTTTAGAATTAAGACTTCTGAGAATCCAAATAGGCTAAACCCTTAATTTCTTATATACTCTGGACTGAGGCTGAATTGTGAGCCATCGTCAAAGATGTTCCCAAAGTAACCAAAGATCCTCACAGGTTTGCTGAGGTATTTAATGTAGTTATTCAAACTTATTAACCTGGTTTCTCTGACTTAACATCAGCTAGTTCATATTGTTGTTGGTGAAGGCCAAGATGTTGTTAGATGAAAACCACTAAATGGGAAAATCCTGAAAAGTCTCTAGAATTACAACTGGGAGACCAACCTGCTAACTTATTATATGGTCAGGCTCAGGCAATTGCTAGGTGAATTCATCAAGCAATTCTTAGGACTTTTCTAAAGCCTGTTGATGGGAACAAAATTCAGACTTGCACACAAAAATTTGATGAACATGTTCAGGATTATTACAATCAACTTGATTGTTTTTAAAGAAAATTCTAGTCTTCCTTCAGATGTTGATTCTATCTGGGTAGCTTTTAACTCTATGCTTATTAATGGGCTGAACTGGAACCTTTCCCTTCTAGTAAAAACGAGAAGGACGGAACGGGAAACTATGTCTACTCTAGATTTACTTAATCTGGTAAACCAGCTCTCTTGTACTCTAGATGTGTCACCTCAAAGGAAGACCACCAAAATTCTTAATCTTCAACACCAGCAATCAAAAGCCCTTAAACAAAACCAACGCCCTCCTGGTTTCTGCTATTATTACAAGTAGCCAGGATATTGGAAAAGAGATTGTTACAAATTGAAGCACTTTAAGTGCCTTCAGCCCTCTAACTAGCCTTTCCAACATCCTCACAATTCTCAATGATGGGCTCTTCCCAATCCTGCCTCTTAATCAGCTTGGAAAAACATTTCCTCAGAATGGGATGAATCTCTTCCAGTCCTAATTGACACCAGAGCCACTCTCTTAGTGCTCGGTCCCACTATTATAAAACATCCTCTGCCTTGGAGTACTAAAATAGTTCAAATAGCGGGGATCTCTGATGAACTTCAAGAGATCCCTGCCTCTGAGCCTATTCCCTTTTGTTTAGGCTCTTTGAGAGATACTCGCCCTTTTCTCCTTAGTTCCTCTCTCTCTATCCATTTACTAGGCTGAGACTTAGAAAAGCATCATGTTGGAATTTCTTTCTCCCAAAATGGGGGAATAATTATAGAATTTGACAGTAGTCATCAAAGTAACCCACCAGGTGAATTAAATGACCCTTTAACACCTTTTATTTGTTATTGACATCAATCATTTGTCCCTATTGAATCAGCTACCACTTTCCTTATGGGCTAAATATCCCACTGATGTTGGCAAAGGTCACAGCACGCTCCCCATCAAGATTCAAATAGATCCCCCAAAACCTCTTCCCAGAATGAATCAATATCCTATAAGTAAAGAGACCCTTCAATAAATAAAGCCCATAACAGAATATTATAAGACTCAATGCCTCATTATCCCTTGTACTAGTCTCTGAATTACTCCCATTTTACTGGTGAGAAAACCTGGACTTTTGTCCAGGACCAATAAATGACATTGTTATTCCTCAACCCCTGTTATTTCTAATCCCCATATGCTGCTAATATCCCACTGGAAGCAAATGCTTTACTGTAATTGATTTATGCAGTGTATTCTTTAGTATTCCAGTTGATGAGTCTAGCCAATACCTTTTTGCCTTCACTTGGGAAGAAAAATAATTCACCTAAACAGTAATGCCTCAGGGTTTTACTGAGAGTTCTTCCCATTTCGCACGAATCTTGAAGGCTGATCTGGGTGATATAAAGTTCCCTAAGGGTTCTAGTTTGTTGCAGTACATGGATGATTTGATTTGCTTCTTGCTCTTCTTCTCAAGATTCCTCACAGGAAGACAGCATCCACTTACTAAAGCTTTTAGCCTTAGAGGGACATAAAGTTGCCAAAGAAAAATTGCAGTTTGCCCAAACCCAGGTTTAATATTTAGGATATCTGATATAGAACAAGGGCTACACCTAGATCCAGATTCACGGTGTCCTAAGTTTTCCAAAACTTAAAGCTAAGAGTCAACTGTGAGTTTTTCTTGGGCTAGTTGGTTATTGCCAAAACAGATTCCAAATTTCTCTCTTATGGCAAAACTTCTGTATTCTTTACTCAACATTAACAGCCCTGACCCAATTTTATAGGAAGAACCAGACAACATAGCCTTCATGGCCATAAAGGAGAGTCTGATGAACCCATCTGCCCTTGGTATCCCAATAATCAGATCCCCCTTTTCCTTTTTACATGTGGGAAGGAAAGAAATGCCCTTAGGGTACTCACCCAAAAACATGGGGACCACCACCAACCCATAGGGTTTTATAGTCAGCAACTGGACCCTGTGGCACAGGGATGGCCTCCTTGCCTTAGAGCCATTGCAGTCACTGCCCTCTTGGTTAAGACCACTGAAAAATTTGTTGTGGGATCTCCTTTAACCATTTTTGTACCTCATGCAGTAGAAGCTCTCCTGAATTCTCATCACACTCAACATTTCTCACCAGCGGCCTTACCTCCTATGAAATCCTTTTGTTAACTGTCCCTCACATAGCTGTTTTATGTTGTAATTCTTAGCCTAACTACTCTTCTCCTCTCCATCACTGATGAAGTTTGTCATGACTGCTTAATGCTGATGGACCACCTCCTGATTCCTCATAATGATCTACAGGAAATTCCATTAGGTAATATTGACTTCTCATGGTTCTTATTTAAAAGGTGACAGTGGCAAATATTATGCTGGGCATGCTATTACAACTTCTTTTGATGTTATTGAGGCAGCATCTTTACCTATGGCTACTTTAGCCCAACATGCTTTTATACACGCTTGTACTTTAGCCAAGGACAAAACTGCCAATATTTATACTGAGAGTAGATATGCTTTTGGAGTAGTTCATGATTTTGGAATGTTCTTGAAGCAATGTGGCTTTCTTACTTTCAGTGGGAATAAAATTAAAAATGGCCCCTATGTTTAGGAATTATTGAATGCAATACTTTTACCGCCACTTTAGCTATTATTAAGATTCTAGGACATTCTAATCTTGATTCTCTGAAAATTAAGGGAAATCACCTTCCTGACATTTTTGCAAGGACTGCTGCCCTTAAAGGGATTAACAGCAGCCAAACATCTGTCATGGTCCAAGGGAATATTTCTCCAAATGATAATTTAGAAAAACTGGCTAGAGATGCCCAATAATTGGCCTCAGAAAGGAAAAACTAGATTGGAAATCCAACAGTTTTTGGTTTGATAAAAAGAGCAAGCTCTGGTTTGGACTGCATAACAACCCAGTCTTACCAGAGACCTTAAAATTCCCACTCCTCACTATTGTACGTACATTACACTATCAGTCTAGTGACAAAATGATAGCCTTCATGCATCAATATTGGTGGGGAAACATTAACAAGGCTGCAGAAAGTGCCTACCTCAAGTGTTCCACTTTTCCAAAGTGCAACCCAGGGAAGCCTGTTTGTACTTCTCCTGGATATTTCAAACTGCCTGGGCCATTCAAGTTCTGGCAAATGGATTTCATACAACTTCCTCCATCTCATGGATATAAATATGTTTAAGTCATGGTCTGTATGTTTTCACACTGGACTGAAGCCTTCTCTTACAGATAGGCTAGTACCTCTTCTGTGGCTAAAGACCTTTTGGAAAAGAGTATCCCTACATGGGGAGCTCCTCTCAAACTTCACAGTGATTGAGGAACCCATTTTATGGGCCAGGTACTTTCATAAGTCTGTGTTGTTTGGCCAGTTTTACAACACTTTCACTGTACTTACCGCCCTCAATCCTCTGATTTAGTCAGACACAGTAATGGCATTATTAATACTCAACTGGCAAAATTTGTAGAGGCCCTCCAAATGCCTTGGCTAAAAGCATTTTCATTGGTCCTTCTAAATCTCAGGGGTAGCCCTTTTGGGATGCATGAACTCTCACCCATTGAGATAGTCACAGGATGCCCAATACACTTGGCTTCTGATTCTTTTGACCCATAACTAATAAAAGGAGAAATATTCTAATATTGAAAAGGCCTAATCACTTCTATTAAAATAACCATGTTTTGGTAGAACCATCTTTTCAAAGTGTACCCTTGGGAGATGAAGACCTCAAGCATCACACCTTGCAGTCTGAAGATTTTGTCTATTGGGAAAGATACCTCCAGAAGAACTCTCTTCAATCTCAGTGGAAAGGCCCGTATCAACTACTGCTATTGGATTCACATGACACACCTAAATGAAGCACAGAAACCTGACTGGACCTACACATTATCTGATGACTTGAAAGTAAAGATTTCCTGGAATTGAAGCAGACTACATCTGATGAGACAGCTTTCCCAAGATATCTGGATCAGACCTGTTGGAAGTTTGTTGCCAAACCTTTGATGATGACATAATGCTTCAGATGATCTCTAATTTCTATGATCTTGATAATACTGGGTTGGCCCCAAAGTTTATTCAGGTCTTTCCATAAGCTGTCATGGAAAAATCCCAAATGAACTTTCTGGCCAACCCAATATATGAAGTTTAGATTAAAAGTGCCTGAGAGTTCTCCCTCTTACCCTTCGTTGTTACTTGAATATGACCTCATTAGGTTTCCAATCTATTCACTTTCCCTTTGACCTGAGACACTACATCCAGGGAAGCTCCATTTGACATTTAGAGACAAAAAGCCACTGAAACCAGAAAACCTGACTCTTGATCAGCAATGCTTTCAGAGAAGGATCTTGATCAAAAGGGGGAAAATGTAAAAAATTTAATAAACAGAAACCTCAATTACATAGAATTGGGAGACCAGAAAGGAGAATTCTCATGTCCTGTGACACTAGCAGACCCTTACAAGAAGATGAAAGTCTCCTCTTCTTTCCTGGTAAGAACACAGTCAATGAAAAGCCATGGACTCTTTGCTTATGTATCCCTCCCAACTTCCTTTTTCCCTCTGTAAAAGAGTTCTTCCCTTGTTATGCAGGCACTTACATGTGGCTCACTGTGGTTGCAGACCCCTAATTGCAATTCTCTGCTGTTTCCAAATAGACACTTTTTTAGCTAGAGAAATAACTGGCAGTCTACTTGTTTTAGGTCAATAGCTCCTAAAGGCCACTCTCAGATTCTTGCCACAAGGGCCCATCCATCATCAAAGCCAGCAGAAGAACGTCTCTTGAATTGAATTGCTCTCAGGTTTGCACAGACTCCTCTGGTCTCTGACCTCTAGGGTCAAATTTAAAGGACTCGTGTGATTAGGTCAGACCCACTCAGGATAATCTCTCTTTTGCCATATGTTTTGCCATAATATATCCTGGGATTGATACATAGGTTCTACCCACACTCAAAAAAGAGGAGATTATATAAGGGTCATTGAAGTCATCTTGGAATTCTGCCTACCAGAAAAATATTAATCAATAATGCACTCACTAAATCCTATCTTTGGGCCATTGGACTTTGGGTGTGTTTATGGTCATAAGTCTTTTTGATTCCCTCCTGATATATTTACAATTTTTTGTGTGTGCATACATGTATCCCTTTTTCTGGGAAGAAGATCCATGATTTTCATTAGATTCTCAAATATTCTAGAAGTGTTCACTCATCACAGACACCCACACCAGGTGAATTAAATCACAGTCACTGCAGACGATAAATTCTAATGGTAGCCTAAGTGGAAAACCACCATGTGCAAGGAACACTGGGCTTGGAAGATAAGTGACTTTGGTTTTTATCTCATTACCAGTGTCTCTTGACCATGAGACCTTAGAGAAATCACTCAACTTCTTTGGGTCTCATGTGCAAAGAGGATTAGAATAATAAGTGCTGTTTCTAACAGTTTTTAGGAGGATGAAAAGTATGTAAAAATGTTTTGCAAACTGTGAAGTGTTAGCATTTACCAATTATCAGTGTGAAGAGACACTAAGTGAGTAGGAGACAATATTTTGAGTGGAAAAGGAAGGTAAAATTTCACATCTATCAGAGTTCAATATTAGATACTGTGTACCTTCCAGGGTCTTCTGCTGTTGGGAACAAGTAAGTTGCCATAACCTTTCTGGAAAGCAATTTCCCAATATATATCAGGAGTGTAAAAAATGTCCAAGCCAGTTGACCCCATGATAACATTTCTAGGGATTTCTTTTAAGCATTTAATTTATTTTTTGTTTAAGGATTTAATGAATGTACAAAGATTATGGTAGTATAAAATTGGAAATAATCTAAATAGTTAACAATAAGGGATTGTTTAATGATAAATGAGATATTATTTAAGTGTTAACATTCTTTTGCATTTAAATATTTGACGTGGAAATATGCTTATGGTAAATAGTATGAAAGTTCATTTATAAATATGATTTGTATGATATGTTTGCATTTTTTAAGAGTTGTAGAAGGATTTATACCCAAATATTGACAGTGGTTCAGGGGATGAAACTTTTGGAAGTATTATTATTTCTCTCTTATATTGAATCTGCATTATTATTATTTTTTTTGGATTTTCCATTTAAAAAGTCTGTTAAAAGTACTCAGTGTTGTTAAGGATCAGGGTGACTTCCAACCCTACTGAGTGCAGAATCCATTTCTCTTATCCCAAGGGAATAGTCAGGAGCACAAACGGGGCTTATCCCGATGCCAGGGGTTGACTCAGAATGAAAAAATAATTATCTGCTTTTCTCCCAAAGGCTGGCCATCCTGCCTTCCTCCACTTTCCATCCCCAAGCTGGGCCAGGATATTTTGAGCAAACTGAGTCGTTGAAATCTCTAACATGAAAATTGTCCCTCCTTAAGCTGGGTTCTCTGAACACAGTGTTCTCACGGATCACCACCCTCTGTGCCCCTTCTTTGTCACAGCTGGGAGGCTGACCTTTCTTGAGACCCAGCTGAAGTAGTGTAGGGTTTGGCATGGGACCTAGGGCTAGGCTACCAGGTTAATTAGTTGTGCTGCTTTGTGCAACTCAGATGCTCTGAGTTTTGATTTCGTAATCTCTAGTTGCCAGACAAATGGGTTGGTAGGAGCAGCTTAGATGGACCCATGGAAGCATTTGCAAACTTGGACGTGTTCATGTGGCACTTCTGATCAAACCATCGTTCCTGCTGATCCAAACTAGTGTGATGTTCCAGCTCTAAAATTGTGTCTCATGACCTGTGGGCTCACTGTGTGCCACAGTCACCAGCTGAGCTGCTGCTGCCATGCTTGTCTCCACAGTCCTGTTCTAAGCTGTGGCCTAATACTACTCTTCTCCCCTACGTGGCTCTTGCCATTGCCTCACACCAGGACCAGAACCCTGTCTTTTAACTCCCATCCCAGAGTGTAAAGTAATATTTCTCAAAGTGTGTTCCCTGTATCATCTGCCACCAACTTGCCTGGATCCTAGTTAAAAACCATATCCCTGGGTCAAATTCCAGACTTATGGATCAGAATTGGCTTTTGGAATGACTGGGAATCTATGCTGTTATTAAGTTCTCCACGTGATTCTTCTGCACATTAATGTTTGAACACCACTGATCCAGGGCTTGGATACTGAACATAGACCTCTCAGATGCTGTGTCTTTGCTTCCCTGGCTGGCCTGGACTCTGGTATTGGGTACTCCCTATTTCTTGGTTTCTGATACTTATTTTGTACTTCCTTGTATGATTAGTGCACTGTCACTTACAAATGAACAAAAACTCAATCCAAAAAAATTTAAACAAAAAGAAACTTTATTGTAGAAATTCAGGAATAGACTGCTTTCAGGCATGGCTTGATCCAGGGGCACATGCTCTGTTTTTCTCTATCTCCTCACTTGGCTACTGTCTCCTCTTTGTTTTATTCTCAGAAAGAGTTGATTCTGTGCTCACAGAATGGCTACAGAGGATCTAGATCTTATAGCCTATCAGATTTTAGGCTGGTGGAAAGTTTAAGTCCAAAACTCTCATCAAAGTCTTACACAGACTCTCTCTGGCTCTGATGGGGTCACCTGTGCATCTTTGAGCCAGCCACACATTTCAGGGGGATGAGTGCCTCTCACTGACCATGGTTCAGTGGTGGTTAGCTTTCAGAAACATAGACTAAGGTGGGAGTTGGCAGGGGGGCTGGGTGCACTCCCAAATGAAAATTGTAGGCTTTTCTCAGAAGTAAGGTAAATGGTTGCTAAATGACCCCAGGCGCAAATGTCCATTTACTCCTTTTGTGAAATTTGGATTCTCCCCGAAACTACTGTGACTCAGGCCCACAGCACTCTGTCTGATGTTCTGACCTTGTGGGTCAGCTCCTGTATCTGTGATAAGGCACCTGGCTTGTGCAGTCCCCATGGCTTCCTCACGCCTGTGCCCTTTCCCACTCTAGCCATATCAGCCATGCCCTTCAGAGTGCCAGCTGTTACAACAGGCCCAGTTTCCTCTACCATCCATTACTACCCATAGACAAACCCAGAAGCAAAACAGAAATTTCTTTTTGAAATCCAAAGTAGAAGATGATCAGCTGAATTCAGACATAACTGAGGGTAAGGGAACCTCTTTTATTAAAGCCCTCTCCCTCTGTCAGAGGTGGTTTCACTCAAGCTCTTAAAAGCTCAGGATAATTCACCCCCCACCAGGCTGCACTGAAAGGGAATAGCCAGCAGGCCTGAAGCACAGGGGTTGATGGCACTTTGTTCCCCAGGAGAGAGCTACAGATTGAGTCCATTCCCTGTCCTGCAGAGGTGACAATGCAGCAGGCTGCCTGGGGGCTGACACTGGGGTTAGACATAAAGAAAAGAATTAAGCAAAGAAGGAGCCTTGGCCAGGAGGAGACTTTTTTCTCTGGGCTACACACCAGAGCTGGAAGAGACTCCAGTAGCCTGAAGCCCACAGTGCTGTGTGCTCTTTTGGTTCAGGACAGGATTCCAACAGGGGTCAAACCATCTGCATTACACTGTATGGGGAGAGATTAGAGATTAGCTGCTCACCTTCTCTCACCTTTATTTGGGCTGAGACAAATTTCCAGACAGAGTATACCTACAGGACAGAGGATATTTCCCACTGGGCAAATGTAATTAGATGAGACAAAAACAAAGCTTTGAAGCCCTAATTCGGGGCAAACCCCTAAGTGGTTTATACATATGAACAGCCAGGAAACAGGGGCTGAGGCTGTCCTTGCCAGGCCTGGGCAGAGCTAACCTGGGAATGAGAGCTGCACCACTGATCCTGTGCTTGGCTCTAAACCTCCTTCCATTTAGCAGCTGTGGACCCCACACTCTGGAATATGTTTTTGGTGTGTCCAAGGAGGAAGGTCTGTCAGTGCTTGAAATTGGATTGTTTCAAATAAGCATTGTGCAGAATGACAGTGAGGAAGGCAAAATATGGATGCTTCCCCCTAAACTTTAGGGCCAAAAGGGATTTTTTGGGGGGAGTTAGGTTTATGTACTGTATGTTACTTATTTTTTATTTTTTTATTCAAGTATAGTTGATTTACAATATTATGTTAGTTTCAGGTGTACAGCAAAGTGATATATTTTTTTCAGATTCTTTCCATTATAGATCATTACAGAACATTGAATATAGTTCCCTGTGCTATACAGTAGGTCCTTGCTGTTTATCTACTTTATAGATAGTAGTGTGTATCTGTTAATCCCAAACTTCTAATTTACCCCTCCCCCCCTTTCCCCTTTGGTAACCTTAAGTTTGTTTTCTATGTCTGTGAGTCTATTTCTGTTTTGTAAATAAGTTCATTTATATCATTTTTTTTAGATTCCACATATAAGTGATATCACATGATATTTGTCTGACTTACTTCACTTAGTATGGTAATCTCTAGGTCCATCCACGTTGCTGCAAATGGCATTATTTCATTCATTTATTTTTATTTTTTATTGGAGTATAATTGCTTTACAATGTTGTGTTGGTTTCTGCCATACAGCGAAGTGAATCAGCCATATGTGTGTATACACATCTCCTCCCTCTTGAACCTCCCTCCCCGCCCCCATCCCACCCAACTAAGCCATCACAGAGCACCAAGCTGAGCTCCATGTGTATTTCATTCTTTTTTATGGCTGAGTAATATTCCATTTCATATACATATATATATCTATCTCACATCACATCTTCTTTATCCATTCATCTGTTGATGGACATTTAGGTTGTTTCCATGTCTGGGCTATTGTAATAGTGCTGCTATGAACATAGGGGTGCATGTGTCTTTTCAAAATAGAGTTTTCATCTTTTTCAGATATATGCCCAGGAGTGGGATTACTGGATCATATGGTAACTTTATTTTTAAAGAAACTTCCATACTGTTTTCCATAGTGATTGCACCAATTTACAGTCCCATCAACAGTGTAGAAGGGTTTCCTCTTCTGCACATCCTCTCCAGCATTTATTATTTGTAGACTTTTTGATGATGGCCATTCTGACCAGTGTGAGGTGATATCTCATTGTAGTTTTTTTTTTTTTTTTTTGTGGTATGCGGGCCTCCCTCTGTTGTGGCCTCTCCCGTTGCGGAGCACAGGCTCCGGACGCGCAGGCTCAGCGGCCATGGCTCACAGGCCCAGCCGCTCCGCGGCATGTGGGATCCTCCCAGACCGGGGCGCGAACCCGGTTCCCCTGCATCGGCAGGCGGACGCGCAACCACTGCGCCACCAGGGAAGCCCTCATTGTAGTTTTTTAAAAAATAAATTATTGGATTGAACTAAACTTTATTATTATTATTTTTAAATTTATTTATTTATTTTTGGCTGCATTGGGTCTTCATTGCTGCCTGTGGGCTTTCTCTAGTTGTGGCGAACGGGGGCTACTCTTCATTGCAGTGTGTGGCCTTCTTGTTGTGGTGGCTTCTCTTGTTGCGGAGCATGGGCTCTAGGTGTGCAGGCTTCAGTAGTTGTGGCATGCGGGCTTTAGAATGCAGGCTCAGTAGTTGTGGCACCTGGGGTTAGCTGCTCCGTGGCATGTGCGTTCTT
>NC_041217.1:55912274-55928566 GCF_002837175.3 Physeter macrocephalus
CGTGGCATGTGGGATCTTCCTGGACCAGGGCTCAAACCCATGTCCCCTGCATTGGCAGGCAGATTCTTAACCACTATGCCACCAGGGAAGTCCCTTCACTGTAGTTTTGATTTGCATTTCTCTAATAATTAGCGATGTTGAGCATCTTTTCATGTGCCTGTTGGCCATCTGTATGTCTTCTTTGGAGAAATGTTTATTTAGGTCTTCTCCCCATTTTTTTGATTGACTTATTTGGTTTTTTTGATATTGAGTTGTATGAACTGTTTGTATAGTTTGGAAATTAAGCCCTTGTTGGTAGGACCTAAAGGAACTTGTCCTCAACAGCTGACAGTTTTTCTACTCTCGCTCTGGGATGGAGGAAGTGGGGAGATGATTGAGCCTAGACCGGAATCTCTCAAGATCCAGGAGATTTTGCCCAGGGACACGTGAAATGGGAGCAGCAAGACCACTGGGAGAAAGGAACTTGCAATGCCGAGATCTGGGGATTTCCCCAGTCTTCCCTGGGTAGGAATGTCCACCCCCAGTTGAAGGACCAATTCAGCAGGAATAGAAGCATGGGCAGTAAGGAGGAGGAGGATCACAGCTCTTCTGGCTAGCCTGCTTTGATCCCACACTGGGGTTGGACTCAGATGCTGTCCGGGAACCCGCTGGCAGTGCCTTTGATAGCACCCCATTCTTGGGTGTAGTGCCACAGATTTGCTTTTTACCCAAATCTCTCTGGCTGCTGAAAAATGTAAGAATATCAGTGAGGAATATCTTAAAGAGCTGCTTTTGGTCTTCTTGCCAGAGAACCAATATTGGTTGTGAACAATAGGGCTACATCAGGGGTGCAGAAATATGAATTTTTCAATGGTGTTTCAAGGAATACTGGAATCTTATCAAAAGCAACATATCAAATTATTGATTCAATTGTTTAAAGTGCATTAGCAAAGGATGCCTATCAGACTCAGACGTCTGAGTGTCTAATTCAGTGAAAAGAGTCCAGGCAGGGAGCATATGTTAAAGTTCTTTGCATCTCTATGTGAGCACAGTGTATGATATGTGACATCAATGTTATTTTTTTTGTTTTGGTTTTGGTTGGGTGATGAGATGAGCAAGGGATTAAAATTCGATGTTTGCTTCCACTGACCTACCCTGCCCATTTGGGAAATAATTTGTTTTCTTGAACACATCAAATGACTTCTTTTGTTTTTAATCAATGGAACAAAATGGATTTTATAAAACAAACTGAAAAAAGTCCAGTGAGCCCAGGCCACAAAGATATTTCCACAAATGTCAGGTCATTGCTGCTCTGTCCCCTCAACTGAGGGTACAAATAGTTCAGATATCCCCAGAAACTCTTGCTTACTCAAATAGTATTGCTCAGAAATGAACTAGCACTTTGGCTTAAAGGTAACTGTCTTAAGCTTTTTACGACATCAAAAACACACAGATCAACATTTAAGTAATTAAGTCAGTCATCAAGATGTTTGGTTTACAGCATGTAAAATAATCATCTCTGTTGAGTCTTCAAAGAATTGAGCAGTTGAATGTCATGCCAGCACAGCCTTTATTGAATCCTTTTATTAAATTTTGTGAATTAAAAGGCCCCCAATTTTGAAATATCTGGGAGAGTTGGTCTCATTGTGTTTCCCTTGGGGACTGGGGATGTGGTCCAAGAGAGCAAAGCCTACTCTTAGGAAAATCTTCTGATTCTGATGCACAAAGGAAGTCCAGGAGAGAAGAGAGAGTGTATTTCCATTTGTTGTCTACAGGGTTATTTGCTTGTATTGCTCTGGAAATGGGATGACTCTGTATGTCTGGGTTATAGTTGATGGAATAAAGCATCATTTTATACCATATCTGAGAAATAACTTGAGTCTATAAAAAATAATAAAGTGGGCCAGCTCCTTCTGGGAACATTCTCTGGATCCCTGGGATCCCTGGGATCCTGCTTCCATAACGCCTGACATGGTTTTATAGTTATGTGTCTGTCAACCCTGTATTTATTAATACACCCCTAGGCTTTCATAAGGTGATGAAAACAGTGATGTTATATATCCCGTTGGATGTGTCTTTAAAAAATAAAACAACCTCTGCTGATTTGTAAGCTGTTTCACAAGGTAGAGGCTGTTTGTGAGGGCCTTCCTAGAATCAGGGCTCGGCCCAGGACAGGACTGGCTAGTCTGGTGATTCCTGTGAAACCAAGTTCAGATGACTATGAAATAATCCTGGATTCCAGGGCCAGATCTATGCTGCTGAGTTAGTTCTTGCCTGCCCACTTTTGTCACTCTTTTACTTTATGACTTGGAGATGAATTTATTTCCTGAATCCTTGGTCCCAAATTGTGAAAAAAGAATAAACTACCCATCACCAACTTGAACCTTAAAGGAATGGCTGTATTAGGTATTCATTATGTGCCAGCCACTGTTGTCAGCACCTTACATGTTTTAACTCATGTCATCCTCATAGCAACACCAGTGAGGTGGGTCCTGTCACTATTCCTACTTTGCATGTGGGGGAGGTGAGATACCGAGAGGATAGGTCACTTGCCCCAAAGCACACAGTCAAGGCAAGAGTTCAGGCGTCTACCAGAACCTGTGTTCCTCACAAGCCCCTGCTACTGCCTTCCCTATGGACAGTTGCTTGTATGTGCTGGGGGCCTTTGGAGGCACAAGGCCAAGGATGCTTTTTGGGTTACGCTCTTATGTCACGTTTCTGTAGCTTTTTCAAATAGCAATTTCATTCATTACAAGAACAAACAAGCAAAAGAATCAAAAAGTAACCCATTGAGAGAGACACTCTCAAGTCCTCTACTTGTTTCTCACCAGTTAAATTGAACCTTGGCTGCTTCACACACTGTTGCTGAGCAGAGAACCTGCCAAAGCACTAGTGGTTTACTATGGTTGAGAAAGAGAACAACTTCTCCAAGCTCAGAAAGCTTTCCTCGACCCATGAGAGCCCTACCTGATATCTGAAACACAATTAGAAACTCTGAGATCCTAAACAGAGTATGAGGGTTGAGTTTGGTAAGGGGTTTCCCCTTTCTCCTTCTAGGCTGGTCACTCAAGTTCTTACTGCATAAAATCTTCAAGAAGGAGGAATCCCCACAAGACCATTCAGTCATATTTCTAATCTGAGCATGGAAATCCTGCTTGCAGAGCTAGAGTGCTTACCTGGGTCCAGATCCTGGGACTACCACTCAGCAGCAGGATGACTTTTATGAAGTTATTTAACTTCTGTAAGCACTGATTTCCTTACCTATAAAATGGGGATAATACTGGTAAGCACCTCTTCATATTCTTAAGAGGAAATATGTAAAGTAGTGCTTAGCATACTGCTGGGAACATAGTAAGCACTCAATAAATGCACCTGTTATTGTTATTAAGGTCATCTCATCTTTGTTCAAAACTTTCAGTGATGAGGAGCTGACTACCTCATAAAGCAACTTGTTGGAAAGCTCTAGTTCAAGGAAGGAATCCTACAATTTGATATATGAGAAGAGTTAGTTCAAAAGCAAGAAATCTAAGGCACAGAAGGATTAAATGATTTACCCAAGGATATACCACTAGTCAAGGGCAGAGACAACACTGGAACTTCAGAGCCCCTGGCATTGACTCCAGTGTCTTTTCCTTTCTTAAGTTATGTCAAAGTCTACCTCCCTGTAATTCTTCTCTGTGGGTCCAACTTTCTCCCTGTCATTGGCCCCAGCAATAAATACTGGATCCTCTTAAAACATGAGTGTTGAAATGAGATTTCACATTGTCCATTATCAGATTTTAATAAATATTAGAATTCTTGTCTTTTTGTTGACACTTCTAAGTACTCCACAGATAGGTTAGAGAACCAGAAATCCTGCCCTTTATAAACATGGCATGGAGCTATTTCTTATATTTCCTTTTCACATTCGGGTAAGAAGGGGTCATGACATACAATCATCCTTATTCTCTAACCTGGTCTTATTATGAGTAATATTTTATTCATTCTTCAATCTATCCATTTGTTGCTCAAAATGAGTCCTTACTCTTTGCCAGATACTGGGGATACACAAACAAAAAGACATGCTCTCTTCTATTCAGATGCTAATGAAAAAGTGGAAGGACAGAACCATGAACAATGGTAACTGGGCAATAATTAATACAGTGGAGACAGGTGCATGGTTTTCTAGAAGCACAGAGGAAGGAGGTTTAATCTACCTTAGATCGGGGGTTCAGGTAGGGGTACGTGTGGACCTAGGAAGAGAGTCAGTTGAGGAAGTGATCTGCGGCTGTGCGAAGGTAAGTGGTACCATTACTATGACAGACAGTGGCTGGTTGTTCAAGAAGCTGTTTCTCCTTCTTCCTGCGCACACCAGCACTCCTTATGATCAGGAGGCCACATGACTGAGTTTTAGCCAATAAAATGTAAGCAGAAGTCATAAGTGCTACTTCAAGGCTCAGAGCACTAATTCTCTGACATGCAACTCTTCGTGTGCTTCCTCCATCTGCAGGCTAGATGCAGACACAGGCAGTGAACTGGAAGGCACATGTTGCAGATGTAGAGCCGCAAGATGGAAGGGGCTGGGTCCCTGGTCAGAAGTGAGCCTCCTGCCAATCACATACACGCATTTCAGACTTTATGAATGTGAGAAATAAGTTTCTATTATGTTTAAGCCATTACACATTTTGGGGTTAATTTTTTGTTGTTGAAGCAGTTGGTGTTACTACTATTGCAATTAACTAAACTCAGAAGTTGGGATTTATTTACAGCATGTTGAAACCAACCAAACTAGCCAAGCCAGTCTGAAAAAAGTACAGCCAGTAATCCTGGGTTCTTAGTCTACTAGACAATGAGCTAACTTGGGAGCTAGACTCACAATTTGTTCCTCTCTTGGAAAATTCCATTTGAAATAGATTTGGCTCCTTATCCTTGAAGAAATCATTTTAGCCTTGATTGAAGTGTTCCTGTTTCCCATAGATAATTTGGCTTACCCTACAGCTGGTTGCTGCTGCTAAAAATCTACAGCTTGCTTTTTTTTTCTTTGTAAGCAAAAACGAAGGAGCAGGAAGCAACTTTACTCCTTATACAGAGAAGGCAAAGAGGACTGGCAGCCTATGTATGAGTATGGAAAAGGCAAAGAAGGAAAAATATTTTGTCTGTTGTCAGTGTGATTTTTCAGGGCTCTTTCCCCAGTTAGCTTGGCTTTCTTTCACATCCTTAACTTGATCTTAATCAGATCCCATCATATTTCATTATAATTTTATTGTCACTTCTGACATTTCTGCCACAAAATAACCCACAGACTTCAGTCAAATCAAATAAGGACAAAATCAAATAAGGAATAAATTGGAGAATTCTAAAGAAAAAAGAGAGATGTCTGAATATTGACATTTCTCTAGTTCATATATATGCAACACATTTTCTATTCATTCATTTAAGAATCTGTATTAGTTACCTAATGCTAAGTAACAAATTATTCCAAAACTTGGTGGCTTACAACATCAGTCATTTCATTATCTCACTGTTTCTGAAGGTCAGCAATCTGGGAGTGGCTTAGCTGAATGATTCTAGCTCAGGGTCTTTCGTGAAGTTGCAGGCAAGATGTTGGCTGGGGCCTGCAGTCATGTGAAGGCTTGACTGTGGCCAGACGATCTGATTCCAAGATCACACACTCACGTGTCTGTTGTCTGGAGGCCTCAGGTCCTAATTATGTGGCCCTTACCATAGGTCTGCTCATGACATGTCAGCTCACTTCACCCAGAGTAAGCGATTCAAGAGAGAGTGAGTGAGGAGGAAGCCATGGTTCCTTTCATGACTTAGTCCCTGAAATCATACACCATCATGTCTGCTTTATTCTTTTCATTAGAAGTGACCGCATAGCACAGGGAGATCAGCTTGGTGGTTTGTGACCACCTAGAGGTGTGGGATAGGGAGGGTGGAAGGGAGGGAGACGCAAGAAGGAAGAGATATGGAAGCATATGTATATGTATAACTGATTCACTTTGTTATAAAGCAGAAACTAACACACCATTGTAAAGCAATTATACTCCAATAAAGATGTTAAAAAAAAAAAAGAAGTGAGTCACTAAATCCAGCCCACACACAAAGGAAGAGGAAGTAAATGCCACCTCTTGAAAGAAAAGGTATCAAACAATTTGTGGATGTATTTTAAAACCACCCCAGCATTTGATAGTTACCTTCTTTGTACCAGCACTCTTCGATGTGCTGGAGATCCAGGAATAAAGAAAATAATGAATACTTCAAAAAAATGTCTGTCGTAAACTAGCAATGGATGTTAAGGATCAACTTGGAGACATTTTTCCAGCCCCCTTTTCCCACCATAGGCTGTAATATGAGTCAGTCAACCAGTTATATCTGCTGATTGAATGCTTACTAAGTCTTGGACAGTGCAAAGAAGGAAAATATTGTATATGGAACGTCTGCTTGATTATACACTAAATATACAGTTTTCTACCTATCTCTCAATCATAAATATAACACACATATTTAGACATGATTCATACTGCATACCAATTAGCATCAGAGACCTTCATGCAACCAAAGATTTACAGTTTTTCCACACAAATTGTGTTTTCTGACCAAACATTCTTTTTGTTAAGTTTCAGATAGAGTAAGAAGTAGAAAACAAATTAATGAAAGTTAACATAACTTTTGTGATAGCAACACAATGAGCCACATGTGACATAATAATAGTAACTACCTAAAAGATTACATACTCACTGTGGTATGGATTAATTCAGGTGGCTCCCTTTAAACTACGCCCTCTTGATAAATGGATAAATGGAGGTGACCTTGGGTAACCTTCGGTGCTCTGACAGGTGCCAATTCTACTTCAGGGAAGCAATGCCTTACAATTCTAAGATCCAATTCTATATCGACCTAGAAGACCTGATCAAAATGGACTGGCTGTGGCACCCACCGAAGACTCCTAGAATCCCACAGTCAAAGAGGTGGAAAGGGCCTTGGGATGTAAACTAGTCAAACATCTCCATTTTGCCATTGTAGAGACTGAGGCTTAGAGAAGAGAGGGGACTTGCCCTGGATCATCCAGTTGTCGGTGGCAGATGTGAGATTACAAACCAGATTTCCTGGTTTCAATCTTGACTTCTTTCTCTATTGTCCACCTTGCCTCTTTCAGTAGCAGTCCCCCTGGCCTCCTTCTGTGCAGGAGAATGCCATATTTGCAGAGTGAAAGGCAGTTGGCTGTTGTAAGCCTCTGCAACACTCCTATTCTTTACAAATTGCTATCCAAACATTTTGTGGAATGTAATGATAGCCAATATTTTTGAGGACTCACTACTGCCAGGAATTGTTCTTAATCTTATTTAATTCTCACAAAAATCCAGTGAGGTTGTTATTACTATGATTCTATTTTTATAGCCAAGGAATCCAGGCACTGAGAGGGTATGTAACTTGCCCAGTGTTGCTTAGGTAGTGAGTGGCAGAGCTGGTGTTCAAATCTCAGCAATTTGGCTCTAGATCTCATGCCCTTTAGCCCTAGGCTATTATTAATTGCAATTCTGCTCACCAACGATGTTTTTCCTCTTTGTGCTTAAGCTGTTCCTGTTGAGGGGGAAGGTGTCTTCACTTGTGCTATGCCCTAGCCTGGAATCGTTCTGTGTACCCCTAATTAGCCTTTAGGACCAACAGCAAGTCCAACGTCTTTCAAGAAGTCTTCCTGGATTCCCTCCCTGTTGTGAGGCAATAATTTTTGATCCAGGGCCCTTGCAGTACTCCTCATTTAGCACTTTCCTAGCCCTCACTGTCCCAGAAACTTTCTTCACACACACTGGGTTCCAGTCCCTGTTGTACCACAACTTGCCTAGTGACCCTGCAAAGTCTGTCAAGCCATGTGGGCTTTGGAATCTGTAGAAAGCAGCGTTGGTTATCAGGCAACGCCCAGTGGCATTATTGATTCAGGTAAGGTTCCTCATATATGCTAAAACGTTAGGTGAGAAAGTGTCGGGGAGCAGGCTGTCTGTGTGCTTTTACTCTATCACCCCACAGATTACTTCCTGTTTGCAAAGAGAAAGCATACCATTACTCTGGAGAGATCCGAGGCCACCATCTTAACCAAGAGGTCAAACTGAGCATCACTGACTGAGGGAAAAACTAAAATTTATGAGCCTCATGATGTGATGCAATACAAAATGCACACAACACCATCTATGAAGTTTTCTTTCTTTTCTAACAGCCTTACTGAGAGGTAATTCACATACCAGATAATTCACCCATTTAAAGTGTTCAATTGGATGCTTTTTTTATATTTATAGAATTGGACAGCCATCACTGGAATCGAATTTTAGAACATTTTCATTATCCCAAAAAGAAGCTCTATACCCGTTAGCAGTCATTCACATATCCTACTTCTCCTGCCCCCATTCCTAGGCAACCACTAATCTACTTTATGTTTGTATAGATTGCTTATTCTGGACATTCATATAAATAAAATAACATAACATACGGTCCTTTGTGAATGATTTCTTTCATGTAGTATGTTTTCAAGGTTCATTCACATAGTATTCCATTCATTTTATGGTCTAATAATATCCTATTGTATGGAATGAAATGTACTACATTTTATTTCTCTATCAGTTGATGGACACGTAGATTGTTTCTGTTTTTTGTTTATTACAAATATTGCTGCTACGTGTACAAATTTTTATGTGGACATATTTTTTCAATTCTCTCTCAGCTGTATACCTCAAAGTGTAATTGCTGGATCATATGGTAACTCTGTTTCATAAAAATATATTTTTTTGAATGAAAAAATATTTTTATTTTTCTCTTTTATTCTGTTAATATTGTATATTATTATGATTTTTTGTTTAAAAAGACTGTTTTTTAGAGCAGTTTTAGGTTCACAAAACTGAGAGGAGTGTCTAGAGATTTCCCATATACCCTTTGCCACCACATATGCATAGTGTTCCCTCTCCCCTCATGAACATACCCACTAGAGTGGTACATTTGTCACAACTGAGGAACCTACATTGACACATCGTAATCACCCAAAGTCTGCAGTTTACATTAGGGTTCACTCTTGGTGTTGTACATTTTGTGGGTTTGGACATGTATCCATTATATGGTATCATACAGAGTATTTTCACTGACCTGAAAGTCCTCC
Organism: Physeter macrocephalus; assembly: GCF_002837175.3. Classification (NCBI taxonomy): domain Eukaryota; kingdom Metazoa; phylum Chordata; class Mammalia; order Artiodactyla; family Physeteridae; genus Physeter; species Physeter macrocephalus. The sequence continues at coordinate 55,921,378 of NC_041217.1, forward strand.
GTGCTCCACCTATTCATTCTTCCCTTCCACCCCACACCTTGCCACCACTGTTTTTTTTAATTTCTCCATAATTTTGCCTTTTCCAGAATGTCACATAGTTGGAATAATACAGTATGTAGCCTTTTCAGATTGGCTTTTGTCACTTAGTAATATGCATTTAAAGTTCCTCCATGTCTTTTCATGGCTGGATAGTTCATTTCTTCTTAGTGCTGAATAATATTCCATTGTCTGGATACACCACAGTTTATTTATCCACTCACCTACTGAAAGACATTTTGGTTGTTTCCAGTTTTGGGCAATTATGAATAAAGTGTCTATAGACATCCCTGTGTAGGTTTTTGTGTGGACATATGTTTTCAACCCCTTTGGTTACCGAGGAGCACAATTGCTGGACTGCATGTTAAGGAGTATGTTTAATTTTATAAGAAACTGCCAAACTGTCTTTCCAAGTGGCCATACAATTTTGCATTCCCACCAACAATGAATGAGAGTTTCTGTTGCTCCAGAACCTCACCAACATTTGGTGTTGTCAGTGTTCTCGATTTTGGCCATTCTAATAGGTATGTAGTGAGACCTTATTATTTTAATTTGCATTTCCCTGATGACATATGAGGAGGAACATCTTTTCATATGCTTATTTGCCATCTGTATATCTTCTTTGGTGTGGTGACTGTTAAGGTCTTTGTACCATTTTTTAACTGGGTTGTTTGTTTTCTTGTTGATTTTTAAGAGTCTTCATAGATTTTGGATAACAGTCCTTTGATAGAAGTATCTTTTGCAAATATTTTCTCCCAGTCTCTGGCTTGTCTTCTCATTCTCTTGACATTGTTTTTTTGTGAAGCAGAAGTTTTTAATTTTAATGAAGTACAGCTTATCAATTATTTCTTTTATGAATCATGGCTTTGGTGTTGTATCTAAAAAGCCATCACCATACCCAAGGTCATCTAGTTTGCTCCTATTATCTTCTAGGAGTTCTATAGTTTTGTGTTTTACATTTAGGTCTAAAATTGATTTTGAGTTAATTTTTTTGAAGTATGTAAGGTCTGTGTCTAGATTCTTTTTTTTGCATGCAAATATCCAGTTGTTCCAACACCATTTGTTGAAAAGACTATCTTTTCTCCATGGTATTGTCTTTGCTCCTTTGTCAAAGGTCAGTTAACTACATTTATGTGAGTCTTCTTCTGGGCTCTCTATTCTGTTCCATTGATATATTTGTCTGGTCTATCACCAACACCACACTGTCTTGATTACTATAGCTTTATAGTAAGTCTTTAAGTTGAGTAGCATTAATCCTCCAATTTTGTTCTTCTTCAATATTGTGTTCATTATTCTTGGGCTTTTGCTTCTCTGTATAAACTTTAGAATCAGTTTGTTGATAGCCACTAAATAACTTGCTGTGATTTTGACTGGGATTTCATTGAATCTATAAATCAATTTAGAAAGACCGGATATCTTGAAAATATCGAGTCTTCCTATCCATGAACATGAAATATGTCTCCATTTATTTAGTTTTTCTTTGATTTAATTCATCAGAGTTTTGTATACAGATCATATACATTTGCATATAGATCATATACATAGTTTGTTAGATTTATACTTATTTCTTTTTGGGTGGGTAATAATGTAAATAATGTGTTTTTAATTTCAAATTCCACTTATCCCATTGCTGGTGTATAGGAAAACAACAGACTTTTGTACTTTTGTATATTAACTTTATACCCTGCAACTTTGCTGTAACTGCTTATTAGTTCCAGGAGGGTGTTTTTTTGTTTGCTTGTTTTTTGTTAACCCTCTTGGATTTTCTACATAGATGATTATGTCATCTGAAAACAAAGACACTTTTATTTCTTTCTGCCAAGTCTGTATACTTTTTATTCCCTTTTCTTATTTCATTAACTAGGGTTTCTAGCACAACGGTGAAAAGGAGTGTTGAGAGTGGCCATTCTTGCCTTGTTCCTAATACATTTAATGTTTTAAGGAACTGCCAGACTGTTTTCCAAAGTGGCTGCACCATCTTACATTCCCATGAGCAATGTAGGAAAATATGAAGTTTTGTCAAACATGTTCAGTAAAGCCTTAGGCCTAACTTTCAGTTTACAGGAAACATTGACAGAGAAAAGAGTTAACGGATACCATGAGGAAGCAATCAGAAAAATCCAGAAAGTGAGACATTCTCTAATTGATCTCTTCAAAAATTCAGTGAGTAAATGTCCTTTAAAAAAGAAGGATGATGGAGGCTATTTTAGATTAAAAGATACTAAGAAACATAACAACCAAATCTAATGTGTAAATCTTAATTAGATCCTGCTTAGAACAACAAAAAAATCAGCTCTAAAAGACATTTTTGGAATAAGTTGGGATATTTGAATGGATATTAGATGGTATTAGGGAATTATTGTAAAATTTCTTAGATATGGTATTAATATTATAGTTAAATAGGAGGAGAATGTTCTTATTTATAAGAGATGCAGCTGAATTATTTAGGGACTTTAAGTGTCATGATATCTGCAACTTCTTTCAAGTTGTTCAACAATCTCTCCAATCTCTCTCTCTCTCTCTCTCTCTCTCTCTCACACACACACACACAGAGGTAATGCAAGTAAATAATGTAATGGAAGATGTGAGTTTTCAAATACGGGTGATGAATATGTGTATTGGTGCTCATTATATGTTACTGTTTCAGCTTTTGTGACTGTTGACATTTTTCATAATAAAAAGTTGGAAAGAAAAGAGATTAAAAGCTCCATGATTTATAATTTTAGCTTTGTCTCTGCTATTAGATTGCAAACCCTGAAAGTCTCTAGGGCCCAATCTGTACCTGTCTAGCTCCTGTACCAAGCCCAGTGCCCAGAACCTTGAAGGTTTCTGGCAATGATGCCTCAGTACAGATGTCTAATCACTAATCAGGAGGCAATGGAGAAACTTACACAGACTAGCAGTCCCGAAAGTGTTGCTGAAGTGGAAGGAGATATGTATTACATCCTTCACTTTTTATAGCTCTAGTTTGGAAAATGAGTGGGTAGTAATTGCAGCCATGTTCCTGATGGCTACCAGCAAAAAACCAGCTTTTTAAACTTTACTCCCAGAGTGGTTAGTGCAAAAGAAAACAGGAATCAACCAGCATCCCAATTAGCATCACTCATGTTGATTGCTGCTACTACCTAAGCCTAAGCAAGTCAGCTACGTAACATCCTGAAACAAAACATAACCCCTGGGGTAATGAACTCTTAATTGTCCTAAAAGACAGAGATCTTGGGAGAAAGGTTCTTGGCATATATGCACCATTCCAATACATAAGGGGCATTTCCAAGACTAGCCCTGGTGGAGGGTGAGTTCCTGGGGATTTTACAAAAACATCAGGGTCACCTGGGCCAACTAAGAGCAATCCTAATCTAATATTCTTCTCAGCTTTCCATTCTTTTTCTGACCCCTATTTGCCGGGAGATGGAAAAGAATTGTCCTCTGCCAGTGCAGCTTTCTTCACTTGGAAACAAGAGTCATTTTTTTCTCTACAGTATTGTTTTTAGGATTACGGAGTGAATGCTAGAAATATAACATGTACCTTAGGAGAAACAGAAAAGCAAGTGCTTGAACTAGATAAATCCATGTGGCCTTTCCTAGTTCAAAGACAGATAGCACATCTCAAACCTCTTGGAGACTCCTAATTTCAAAGGTTCTGTGTTGTTATTCCTGCAAACTGATAAAATGTCCTGGTTATTCTTTTGTCTCCAAATTGAATCTGTATTTCTCAATGACTTCTCTCTAACCCCTTGTGATACAAAACTCCTTTCTTATACACTGGGTTCTATTAGTTTTTGGAAAGTGTTGCCACTGTGGACATTGTTGCAAAGTAAGAATGGTCTGTTTTCCTGATATAGAACAGCTTCTTTTTATCAGAGTCTCACCTCATGCTCTGAGTTCCAAGAACAGTGTTGGTTTACATTTTCTACGCCTTTGCTAGTGTATGTATTCTGACCCTATATCAGTGCAGCATATATTAAACTTTTGTTTCCAAACATGTGGTGGTCATTGTTGTGTCCACATGCTACCTCTATTAATGACCATAGTTCTGGAATTCACTTAGTTAACAGAATTCAGGCTTTGTAGGGACCATATTGATTCCCATTAAGATTTCTAGGAGCACAAAAACAAGCTCCATTAAATTTCACAAAGGGGAAAGAAAATTGACACAAAAATTAAGTGACTTACCTCTAGTAGTATTTCCTAACCTCTAGTAGTATTTCCTAAGATGTGTATCAGAGAAAAGAGATCAAAGTTCCAACATATTTGGTAAAACTGCACACCAGATCCTTCTTTTCAAATGCCTCAATGCACATTAACATATTGAAGGCTTAGGAAGGTCCTGCAGTAAAGAAATTTGTTTAACTTTGTTTAATTCAGTGTTTGCTAAATTTACTGGCCTACAAAATATCTTTTAAAAATTGTATAACATCAGTTTCTCAGGGAAGGCACTTTGGAAAATTATGACCTATAATTACTATAAAGAAAAATGTTATTCAAATAAACTATTAAAAATTAGGAGCCAGAGAAAACTGAATATTGATTGAATATTTGATGATATTAATGTCATTATTAATTTTTAAGTGTGATAATGAGATTCAGTCTGTGGGTTTTTTCTTGACCCCTTATCACATGCTGACATACTTACAAATGAAATGCTTTAGTGTCTTAAGTTTGCTTCAAAATGATTCAGAGCATGGCAGCTTGGAGTAGGTGACTACATAAACTGACATCAGACATCAGTTGATAACTATTCAAGCTTTTTATTTTAAAGAACATGGTCATGTTTTAAAAAATTCTTTTTTAACATTGAAGATCTGAGTACCTAATTATTGTTTGATGACATGAAGATGCTTCAGAAAGTATCTCCAAGCAACTTCTAATTTGCAGCATAGTAGTAAGATGGTTATTTCTAAGCAGATGCTAAAGACCTGAACTAGAAGCATTCCCCAGGACCCATCTCAAGGCTGCCACCACGCAATAAGCACCTGCTAATCAATGGATTGATTTGATAGAGGAAACAGGAGTATTCCAATTCCAATGCATTTCACCTATCTACATACTTTATTTTTTGACGGAACTTGCTAGGATCCCAGAATCTTAAGCTAGTCCAAATATCTCATTTGACAAGTTAAGACAAGGAGTTCCAAAGATTGTATCCATCATGGTGAGCTCCAGTGGCTCAGAGGCACAGTAGAGGAAAGATATGGCTTTGGAAACCTACTTGGGTTTACGTCTATGGATCATCACTTTCTAGCTATGAGATCTTAAGCAAGTCATTTAGGTTCTTTTGGCTCTGTTTCTTCATCTGTAAAATTGGAATAGTAACAATAACAATACCTCCTCATAAAGCCATTGTAACTCTTAAATTAGATGATCTACTTAATAATTATCAATTATTATTGTCATCACCATCACATAATCTTTCTAGTCACTGGTGGGGATTGCTGATATTCTGAGTAACTCCCAGTCAAGTCCTGTGAGTCCTTGTTTCCCAACAAAGCATGGGAAACAGTTATAAAACTAATGGAAATAGGTAGCTGCTAAGCAATCACAACAGTTCAAAAGAGGCAAAAAATGGTTACTTTTGTATCTACATTAGGAAATATGTTTTCTCTTTTTGAACAGTTTTTACCACAATTCATTTATGTGAGAAAAGCAGGCAATACCACACTGATCTAGTTTATTAAAATAGAAATTTGCTTAAATCTTAAATATTAAAACTTTATCAGTGATGTGTTGCTGATACCATTGCTGTTATAGGTTATTCTTTTTGTAAATATTTGTAACATTCCTGAAAAAGGCATGTGTGGTGTGATTATTTACATTTTGATTTCTACTTTATAACTTTAATAATAACTTCTTTAATAATTTTAGAAATATACCACCTCAGGAAAAGAAGTTGAAAGTTAGTAAGCAATAAGGAGCTTAGGCATCCATATGTTCCTTTCATGGAACATTTAGTCTTCATATATCTTTAATTTTCCTGCACAATTCCTTTAAGAGTTCAAATTATCAGTTCAGATGATTTTAGACAATTAACATATACATATGCTTAAAACCTTCATGTTCTTTCATTTCCCTGGGATTGTCACAGTGATTTCTTAGGACTTAAAAGAAAATCTGCCACAGATATTCAGAAAATTTTAGCAATATAAGCACCCTGATCATAAGCAGCAAGGGGAGAGTGTTATGATCCGAAGACTCAAGGCTTTGTAGAACAGCAGACCTGGATTCCACTGACAGAATTATTTCACTTTTGCTAAGCTTTGATTTCCTATCTATAAAACAGTTTTACTTACTGGTTGACTCAAGAATTGAAAGGTATAAAGCATGCAAAATTTGGCACGTTTACATGATAAACATTAGCCATTTTCAATGAACAATTGTCAAATGACTAATAGACTTTTTTAAAAAGTGGTTTAGCTTGATGGGAACTTTTAAAATGTTGACAAAGTTTACCAGGTCTTCCTCTTCACTTGTTCTTTGGTGATTGCCTCCGCTTCTGGAGACAGAAGTGTATGAAATAGTTGTATGTCCCTCTCTCCTTGGAGAAGCAAGATTTTCATTTACAATCTCTGCTCTCTTAGAGGCTGAAAAATGGTATTCTTGTGTAGACTCTGTGGCTTGTTGGGGTTTTTGTGGTGGCAGTGACATTCTCTTGTGACTTTTCACTTCCTAAGCCAGAGGGCGAGTCCCTGAAGGGCTCCCTAACATCCTGACCACTGCTGAGAGATGGTTCATGGAAAAAGACTAAATGGCTAAACTGGACCATTGCCTACATAGTGAATCACCATGAGAACTGAGTATCTTCAAAGAGATTTCTTTTCAAGGTACCTTGAAAATATATGGGTCACTCTGTGCTTTGTGACCATGAGAGGGGTGGGATGGGGAGGGTGGGGGGGGAGACGCAGGAGGGAGGAGATGTGGGGACGTATGTGTGTGTATGGCTGATTCACTTTGTTGTAGAGGAGAAACTAACACACTATTGTGAAGCGGTTATGCTCCAATAAAGATGTTAAAAATATATATATATATGGGTCAGGTTCTTAACCGTTTATTCTATGCTTTCTGATTAGTGACCAGGTTGTTGGACACATTTCCTAATAAAGCCCAAACCCAGGAATGCTACCTTGTATAAAAATGTATGTATCCTAGAAAAAAAAAA